>NC_134466.1:64077868-64385141 GCF_047948215.1 Lycorma delicatula
TTCTTTGCACATAAACTCATTAATTGAGAGTGTAGTACGACAAGGTGCATTGGCATGATGCAGCATTTAATTATGTTTGATGGCTGGTCTCATGGGGGGAAATCTTTTCTGCAGTCTTTCAAGAATTTCTCAGTAAACATATTGATTACAGTCTGTCCTGTAAAAAAAAAAACTCCTTATGGATAATGCCATTATTATCGATGAAACAAATTAGCATGGTTTTGATTTGCTCATTTTTGCTTTTTCGGGACGTGATGTGTTTTAAGTGTGCCACTCCTTGCTCTGGCGTTTTATTTCTGGGTCGTACTCAAATGTCCAAAATTCATCACCAATAATAATATTTTTAAAAAAATCAGGATCAGTTTCAATCAGGATCAGGGACACTTCCATCCTGTTGTTCTTCTGTTCAATACTGAGGTTCTTGCAATTACTTTATCATGTCCAATTCGTTTATCAAAATTTTATAAAACGGACTGTGGTACCGTTCAAATTCAATTATTCTGCAATCATTCTGACAGTTAATCGCCGGTCGTACCATATCAAGTCTCTGATTCGCTGAACATTGTTGTCACTTTTTGATGTTAACGGTCTTCCAGAGAGTGGATCGCCGTAACTGATTCCCGGTCATCTGAAAAAGTTTTAAACCACCTAAAAACTTGACTCGTGACAGAGCGTCATCTCCATACGCCCTTTTTGATTTTGAAAAGGTTTCAGTAGCATTCTCACCGAGTTTAACACATAATTTGATTGCACAATGTTGCTCATAATTAGTATCACTCGTTTTTGTAATGCACAAAAAAACTCGTTTTACGAAAAGTTTGTTTACGTCTCACGTGGCAATAATAGACTAAAAATATTAATAACTAATATAAATCAGCTGTTCATATAACCATATGTTTACTAGTAACTTTATAGTTTGCCACTTTTGCTGAAAAAAAAACCAGTCTCATTACTTTATTTACAGACCTCGTATAATACAAGGGGAACATCTTGAGGAAGACAGCTGAATCGATAAGATGTAGCTATCGATCCGATTGATTTTGATTATCGAATAATCAATAAATGAATAGATCAGGTGGCTGATGAAGCGGATTTTTTTTGAGTGTACTGATTTATTTTCAGTCAGTTTTTTGAACAATGAAACTATAAATAAATTGTAATAATTACGTGAAAGGAAGGCCTCTAGTCATACCTTCCAAGACTTTATAAAGGTTTAAACAATGTATAACACAACAATGTATAAAAACAATTGGACAGTTAACTGTTAAGAACAAAAAAGTTAAATGGTAACATAATTTTACATAGGTAGTGAGAAGAATATAATTTGACGGCTAACAATACAGAACAAGCAATTGAGTATAAAACAAATTTGTCACAAGTCATACATGAGGAAAAGAAGTCATATAACAATTTAGCACTGATAATATATAAGAGTTGTAGGGTCAAAGACACTGTGGACCATGTCCTACACATTTGTCCCAGGTACGAAGCTGAGCGTACCAGAGTTACTAGGGAACTCGAGAGAGTAAACTCAGTTTTGGATCTACGAGTCAACTGGAGGACACGTAGAGAGTGGACAATTGTTGCTGGCTTCCTTCGCTTCCTCGCCCTGAGCAGGACTGCCGACGGGATTTAGTAGGTGATAGGAACCTGGGTGGCTAGGAACCCGCCTGGGCAGTTGACTGGCCGAAGGTAGGCGCTTAAGGCAGCGTGCCTCGGTTAGATCTAAGAAGTGTTATTTTGATTTGGGATAAAGCTGTCGGCGGAGTTGCGGCCGCTGCCAACGGGCATGGTTTTTCCTTGTCCCGGGGGGGTGCGGTCGCGCTCCGACGGGGGCGTTTTGTGAGCATACGACACTGACGGCGGGACGTGGCTGTGTACTGCTTCGGTGGTAGGCAATGGCGTTTCGACGGCGGTTCATGAAAGATGGTGAATGTCACGCGGACTCCGTGATGGAGGTGTGTGGGAGTAGGCGTTCGTTCTCCTCTCCCGGGCAGACCGGAGCGGAGTCAGTTAGTTGTACTCTTATGAGTAATTAAGCGGGGTTCTTTAAGGGAACTAGGACCAAATTTCGCTGTGTTTAAACATTTTAGCGGGAAAGTTTTTGTTATAGTGGTAGTTTCTCGGATCAGAGACATTCGATAAGTTGCTCATTAATAGTTAGAGCTAGGCGCGGGGTCTTTATTTCGCGGTTAGGCTTCTAGCTTAGTTCCTGAGGGCGATGTGGTAGCTGCAGGTGTCCGTTGTCTTCTTTCTGAAGGCATAAACACAAAACTATCTCGGGGTGAATTTTACCGATGCAGATGTCCCTTGGGGCATCTGCATCGGTGACATCTCTGCGGGGCCTGAACTGAGAGCTGTAGTGCGTAATCAGTTTGAGGGCGAGAAGATGTTCTCTGTTAAAGCCACTACTGGCTAGGAACGGAGGGGGTGGTGTAGCGACCGGACACGCTACGAGGTGGGATCTTCTCCCCTCGGAGGGGAATCGAGATGATAATATATAAGAAACTAAGTCAAAATCACGGAACTTAAAAACAATTCATAAACAACAAAACAAAAGAATTCATATTATTAAATTAAAATACAAAAAAATTACAATGAAATTCTAAGTTTCCCAGATATCATTTCTTCCGATCAAAAAACACAATTTTTTGAAATATAAATAAAACTGTTTTTAACAAAATGATACTGATATCAAAAAAAGGTAAGAATTTTGTTTATAAAAAAAAATATGTAATAGACAATAGATATACAATAATAGATAATAAACAATGTTTTTCCGTTCCATATAATAAGCAAAAATAGAAAAATTTGTTACAAAACTTCTACCGGTACGGTTTCATTTATATGTATTACATTTACAGAAATAATACAATTATTATGAAATATTCGTTGTTTAAGAAATGAAATCTTAAAGTCATAAGTACTTTCATATTTCATAAAATCTGTATAACTTACCAAATACTGGATATTAAAACTAACCGATAATTAGTAATTTTTTAATAACGACAAAAGTTGAAGGAATTTAATACTGTTCTATTTCTAAAATCTTTTAACCGTTGGCTGTAAAATGAAATGCCCAACAATATACTTCTGTAAAATCTTACGATTAATAAGATAATCAATTACAAATTATAATTTAATAAATTAATTTTAATTAGTAAATAAATAAAAAATTATTTAGTTGAAAAATATTATCTCACCTTAACAACACAAATACTGATTTTATATATGAACGCGTGCGGGCACGCTCTATCATTCCCTGTCTCACTCAATCTTAAAGATTAAAATAGACTGGAGACAAAATGTTGTCTCGAATGTTGATATTTTATAATAATGGTTTTGTGGTTGACCTTTGAACTCTCAACATGACTTACGACCATGAGAACACGTCCCTGTACACCCTCCCTACGAGTCTCAGCCCCGTCTTACCAACACTACAGATATATATATATATATATATATATATATATATATATGCTACTCTACTCTAATATAGGCAGGTATATATATATATATATAATACCTGAACTAGTCTTTTATTGCAGCGTTCCAAAACACACACACACACAAACACAGTGGGGATAAATTTGAACGGCTAAATGATGAAGTCAAGAGTCTAAAGTATAGCTGTCCTCTGTAACATCTTATATATGCATGCATATACGCTCTATAATATATATTAAACAGTTCAAAACGCATGACTGTTCCTTTCTAACTATCTACAAATCTATTCAATGGAATTCTTTTAAAACTTACCCTCCCTCCCTTCAACTTGCTTACGTTAGTGTATATAAATTTTTATTTTATTTAATTTTTTTAATTTATTTTTATTTTTCTGAATATTGTATGAGAGAAGATAGCTATAGATAATAAAAATGACCTTCCCTTATAACATTAAACGTTTTAAAGTTAAAAAAAAAAATATTGCCGGCCTCGTAACGCAAGTGATAGCGTCTCTTTGATCCGGAGATACTGGGGTTCGAATCCCGGTCAGACATGGCATTTTCACTCGCTACAAAATTGTCATTTCATTTCATCCTCAGTAGCAATACATAACGGTGATCCCAAAGGCTAAAATAAAGTAATGTAAGTTTAAAAGCTGACAATAAGTTGTTTCTGATGTAAGACTTACGTACACAAATTAATTAAAAATATTTATAGTTTTATTTAAATATAATATTTTTTCGTTTATTTAATTCAATAATTCTAACAAAAGCGCGCGCATAACGTATTTAATCCGTGCGGGTGTGCCGGTACTAACTGCGACAGTCAGCACTAACTAAACTAATGTAATTTCACAACTTACAACTAATTTCGCTTGTACGGTCGGCAGACTGGTGTAGCCTTGAGGCTTAATGCAACAGGTACCGAGTCAACTGGAGGATCGAGTTCGAGACTCAAGGAGACCCCTTTTTTACACCAGGTGCGGCAATCAATATTGCTACAGATTTAGATGATAATAATACATAATTACAAAGTCCATAGAAAAGCATTTACGTAACCCTTACGTTTTAAAAATAACATCACTAAGATGGGCGCCATCGTTCAGTGAACACGTCTCTGCACATCGCTTGAGAAATTCCATTATGTTCCTCAGCATTTCTAATGGAATCTGTTGAATTGCAGTTGGTTCATTTAGACTTTATATTTTAAATACCCCACATAAGAATTAGTTGCTTGCTGATAGATCAGGGGATCGTGAAGGCTAAAGTACGTTACCATTACAAGAAATAACTTTCCTGGAAACAATCGTCGAACAGTACGCATTGAGATCCGTGCCGTGTGAGTTGTCCCACCGTCTTGTTGAAACTACAGCAAGCGTAAATCAGCATTGTGTTGTCTTAAGATTGGTAAGATAAAATCGTCCATCATGGTCATATAACGGCTCAGATGCTACCGTTACTGTTGATCCTTCGCTGTCTTGAAAAAAGTACGGTCCGAAAATACCAAATGAACTCTCATTCCACACCAAACTGTCACCTTCTCGTTGTACAAAGGAGATTGATGCAATAAACGTGGGTTTTCCTGTGTTCAATATTTTAAATTTTGTTCATTGACGTATCCATTAAGATGGAAATGAGCCTCATCTGACGTAATTAAATTGAATAAAAACTGTGGTTGTGGTTCAATCATTTTTAAGAGCTGTGTTAAAATGCCATTCGCTGATTAAAATGTCAAGGCAGTAATTCTTCAACCACTTGTATTTTAAATGGATGAAAATGCAAATCCATATATAACATCCGCCTAACACTTCTATCTGACATGCAATGTGCTACAGTATGTCGTCTAGTAGAACGTCATGGACTCTGCTGTAGGGCCGCTCTCACTCTTTCATATTTTCTGGAGTGCGAATTGTTCGTGGGCGGCTAGAATTCTTCTTAGGCAATGCAGAAGCATTCAATCAAAAGCTTCCTACCCGGTTTGAAATTGTTTGGTGGGCTGGAACTCTTCCATTTCTTCATATATTAAAACGACGCCTTAACCCCACGTTACGTTACAATAGCTGAATCACCATTTAAAAAAAAAAAAAACACTTAACAGCAAATGTACGACGATTTTTTTTCCTGTTTAGCCTCCACAGTAACTACCGTTTAAATAATACTTGAGAGGATGAATGAGGATGATATGTATGAGTGTAGTCTTGTACATTCTCAGTTCGACCATTGCTGAGATGTGTGGTTAATGAAACCCAACCACCAAAGAACATCGGTATCCACGATCTGGTATTCAAATCCGTGTAAAAATAACTGGCTTTACTAGGACTTGAACGCTGGAACTCTCGGATTCCAAATCAGCTGATTTGGGAAGACGCGTTCACCATTAGACCAACCCGGTGGGTTAAACGTACGACGATTTCTACACCAAGTAATCAGTCGCTTCACGGCGACTGATGGCTTTGCTGTACAAGCCAACCATTGAATCACTGCGCTATCTACCGGGGAATGTTTATGGCGCCAATTTTAAATCGTCTAATCAATTTTGCCACACACTGTATAAAAAAAATACTCTTTGAAAGAAAACTGTTTGAATTCTCTTTCATGTGATGTATAATTAATTATATAAATAAAACTTAATAAATATTACATAACTTTAAAACCCCGATATTCATTTTGAAACACACGGTACCTTACATTACCTTTTTTTTTGCAATTGTACCAGGTGGAGACCGGACTCACTTTTTAAGCATAACTCAATCCCTACCCTGTTAAGAGTAAGCACCTCTGCAAAAAGGGCCACCCCGAATAATTTTCGGCCACACAATTGCAAATAATTCTTCAGTACTGAACTCCTGTTATACTCTGAACTATGTGTTTCCCTTTACATGGTATAATAAAGAACGAGAAGCAGAAACATTAAACATGATGAAACCCTATACATATATTTTTATCGAAACACGATAAAACGAACACGCACGATACAATACACGATACGAACACGCACGAACATGTAAAGCTAGCACCACCAAAACACGAATTACTGTAGCACCCGAAGGATACATCGTATTTTTTTATATTTTTTTTAACATAACACCATTAAACAAACATACAGAAGCATTAGATTACATAAGATGACCAACACAAACATTGCAATGTTGCACGATTTCACAACCACTACACCATTTCCACTTGAACACGACACACGAAGAAGAGAAAACAGAAAAACTGATGTAACTTGCTACACGACACGTTGGCACCACTACAACAAAAATTATAGTGGCACCCATATTTTATTACCTTTCTTTCTTTTTCCTGTTTAGCCTCCAGTAACTATCGTTTAGATAATTCTTCAGAGGATGAATGAGGATGATATGTATGAGTGTAAATGAAGTGTAGTCTTGTACATTCTCAGTTCAACCTTTCCTGAGATGTGTGGTTATATTATTATATTATACATATTTTATTACCTTTCTTTCTTTTTCCTGTTTAGCCTCCGGTAACTACCGTTTAGATAATTCTTCAGAGGATGAATGAGGATGATATGTATGAGTGTAAATGAAGTGTAGTCTTTTACATTCTCAGTTCAACCTTTCCTGAGATTGGTTATATTATATTATTATATTATACATATTTTATTACCTTTCTTTCTTTTCCTGTTTAGCCTCCGGTAACTACCGTTCAGATAATACTTCAGAGGATGAATGTGGATGATATGTATGAATGTAAATGAAGTGTAGTCTTGTACATTCTCAGTTCGACCATTCCTGAAATGTGTGGTTAATTGAAACCCAACCGCCAAAGAACACCGGTATCCACGATCTAGTATTCAAATCCGTGTAAAAATATCTGGCTTTACTAGGACTTGAACGCTGGAACTCTCGACTTCCAAATCAGCTGATTTGGGAAGACGCGTTCACCACTAGACCAACCCGGTGGGTTATAATTTATTACCTAAAATATATCATGTTAACGCTACATCGGTACCATCTAATGGGCTGTTTGAGTCATAATACTGCATAATAGCACCTTATTTTTATTATAACAACGAAGGAAACAGGACTAAAATTACATCAAATAGATACGTAGCCGAGCTGGGAAACGTTTTTTTCAAAATATGTTCACACATTATAGACAACACCTGGTTTCAACAAGATGGATTAACATCACACAAAACACCAATATCGATGTCTGTATGCCAATCGTTTAGTAACGATTTAATTTCGAGAATTAATTTATTCCGTGGCCTTCTTATATCCTGATTTGTCGGTGCAAGATTTCTTCTTGCACCTATTACGACAGAAGAACTAAAAGCCAAGATTCTATTAGTAGTTCCTGAAATTTTGTTGCGTCGAACCATGGAGAATTTTTACGACTAAACTGTAGGACTATCTACGCTAGATGGAGCACACCGGCCAGGCAAGAGCTCACCTGAGATCTATTTAGGTGTTATAAATAAATAATTTTATTCTTAAGAATATATAATTTTCAAAATTTTTTGTTTCCTTAAATCTCTATTAATATCTCAAACTACAACACATTATAGACAACACCTGGTTTCAATAAGATGGATTACAATCACACAAAACACCAATATCGATGGCTGTATGCCAATCGTTTAGTAACGATTTAATTTCGAGAATTAATTTATTCCGTGGCCTTCTTATATCCTGATTTGTCGGTGCAAGATTTCTTCTTGCACCTATTACGACAGAAGAACTAAAAGCCAAGATTCTATTAGTAGTTCCTGAAATTTTGTTGCGTCGAACCATGGAGAATTTTTACGACTAAACTGTAGGACTATCTACGCTAGATGGAGCACACCGGCCAGGCAAGAGCTCACCTGAGATCTATTTAGGTGTTATAAATAAATAATTTTATTCTTAAGAATATATAATTTTCAAAATTTTTTGTTTCCTTAAATCACTATTAATATCTCAAACTACAATACTGGTTAACTATTATCGACTAGCTTTTTGTGAAATGAAGTAGTTCTGTAGTAATAAACATATTTTCACACATATTATTTGAATTCTTCATAATTTTTAGATTTAAAAATGTAATGCTTACACCAATTCGCTAATTACATCTAAAAAAGTTATCAAACTTTTCTTTCCATGTATTCTAAATATAAGATATTTATTGTACCGTTCAATTAGTGAGATAGATAGATATATGTAGAGAGAGAAAGAGAGTAATATATAAACTTGTAGTTAGTTATTTATAACTGACTGTCTGAGGACAATAATATTTATTATATTCAGAAGCCCTGACGGTTGATGAATAAATACGAATTTTTATGTTGCAGTGGTTAGACTACATGATAATGTGGAACAGTATATTCGGCTCGATGAAGAAGGTAACGGAATATCATTTGATTTTTCACACCTAGTGATTTTTCCCTTGTATACCTGGAATAGGATGCTTCTTATTCTTACGCACGGTTATTTTATAATTTTTTTCTCATATAAAGTCGCTCAGAGGTACAGTGAATATTTCACTAGCAAATATAAATTATTGATTTGGAAAGCAAAGATAAAATCTCTCATAGCAATATCTTTATTTACTGATGAAGAAGAAGACTATAAATTTAATCATAACCAAACTGTATCTAGCTTACTGGCCGGCCCAAAGAATATCGTCTTTTTACCTAGAATGAAATTTCTCTGAAGGTGATTACAGTTTAAGAACCCATGGATTCTAACTAGATATACATATGAAATTTATTCTCCTAAGGCTATTCAATCAGAACTACCATATGAATTTCTGAATAAATTAATTTAGCTAGCCCAATTTTTTGCCTCTAATGATTTTCTTTTTTTTTATTTCCATCTTCGGGTCGGACCTGTTTCAATATGAACATAGCCCCAAGGAAGAATCACAGGAATTAATTCATCCCTGATTTTCTTCCGGCATCTTTGTATGAATGATTTTGACCAACATCGAGGACACTGCATGTCACATCCGTTCGTCCGGTCATAGTCCATGATATTAACGGGGGATAACATGCCAAATTCCCTCAAGGATATATCCCGATCTTGCAGGAACCGATCGCACAAGAACACCTTGTGTTCTGCAATGTTCTCCTTCTCCTCGCAAAAATCACATTCAACAGAGAATCTCAACGTTTACGAGCAAGGTGTGCTTTTTGAAGCACCCATGACCGGTAAGAAACTGGATTAACTTGTACTCTAATTCCCCGTGTTTTTGGTACAGTCATCTCTGGAATTCCGGGATCAGCCTGTTGGCTCATCTGCCTTTTGTCGACTGATCCCATTGCCCAAAATCTTTTCTGCTAGAAGCAAACGGGGGAAAAACCCCTGTAGAAGTTTAATCCCGGTGGACATAAAAGAGGGCTTTTCACTTTAAAGGAACCTTTATCTTCGTTCGCTAAATTTAAACATAGTCGTACCCATTAAAGATGATGAACGCTCAGGACGTCCAAAAATCGCTACGACCGACAAAATAGTCTCAAAAATCCACAATGCCGTACTAAATGTTTGATAACATACACAAATAAAAATGTGAAGAAGATTCAATTTTAAGCCTTCTCACTCCAAAAAAAAAAATTTTCAGTTTCTTAGACCTTATGAAAAATTCGACAAGATTTAATAATCCACTAAATAAAACAAATATGCATTTCGAATTATTTATATTCAATGATAAGGTATAAAATTCTTTCTGAATCATTTCTCTAATTGATTGACTTAAGGTATCTTAGAGGATATTGGAGGTTTATAAATTTAGTGATTTTCCCAGTCTTTGATCCGGGTACTTCGAGTAAATCTTCCCATTAACAATTACTGGTCACTGTTTTTAAAAGAGTTGAATATAAATAGTTGTGAATATAAATATTATGCTACAACAGATAAACGGGAAGGTCGGTAGAATATCAAGAACAATAATTTCATCATCTACAATTTATCATTTTTATCTGTATAATTATAATAACATTAATAATAATCCTCTTTTTCCGTACTGGATTTAAATTTAGTTTCAGGATTTTTAATTTTTTCAGATATCTTTTTTTGTTGTTATAAAGGACAAACAGGAAGAATATAAAATAGAAAGAAAAATAATGATTTCAAAATCTTGGAACCCAACAATTATGTAGGAAATTTTCCCACTAAAAAATACGAAACGGTCATCGTTATTACATACAGGATTTGAGTATAGTTTTTATTTTTATAAAGTTCAGTACATAAATATTACGGTACGTAGAACAGACAGGAAGGAGGATAGCATATTAAAAATAGTAGTGATCATCATTTTTACTTTCCCTGTAGAGCTATATGTGTAGAAGGGAAAGTATTGTTAACGGTCCAGTTTTTGGGCATATGCGGTTTTCATAAGATCTTTACGTTTTGACACCAATGGAACCCAAAAAAACCTGAAGGAAATTTTACGGATATTTGTATGTACGTGTACGTGTTTGATGTCGCACTTCAGAATTACTGGACCGATTTTGACTAAACTTTGGACAGATTACTTCTATCTACGGGGAATTTATACTATTAAATTTTCAATTTAAAAGGTCAGACTGTAGAGAAAGATCTCGAATTTTTCCTAATTGTTATTTTTCTTAGACACACATTTTAACAAGTAAAAAATAATATTTTCAAAAAAACCTTTTGCAAAATCGCACCTCTTCTACTCTTAACATATGTTCTAAAGTAGTTGGTATACTGCGTCAATAGTTCCCTCTGTCATCACAAGGAGAGCTAGTGTAGCTAGTGTGCTAAATTGTGTGTGTATGCCGCGTGACGGGACAGTCCTATAACTATGTTGTCAGCCGGACTCCATGGTGCAAGTGGTAGCGTCTCGGCCCCTTTCATCCGGAGGTCCCGGGTTCAAATCCCACTTAGGCATGGGATTTTTACGTACGCTACAAATTATACATCTCATCCTCTGAAGCAATACGTAACGGTGGACCCGGAGGTTAAAAAAATTACAAAAAAAAATTGTTGTCAGCTTTTTATCTATGGAATCGTAAAATATTATATATTTCTACATATTATAGTTAAATAAAATTTATATATTTTTAATATTTGGTCCACTTAGCTGAAATGAACTGATAAAAGGATGTACAAAATTTCAAGATCAAGAATATATTTAAATAATATATATCCAACCCTAAAAATATGGTGTAGGTAATTTTAACATAGGTAAGAGTTAATAAAATATTAGAAGATGTGCATAACGCTGAAAGAATAAGTTTTCTTAAATAATGTGTTAAGAATGAATTCATATTTTTATATATATAAAAAAAAAAAAAAAAAATAGATATACAAAAATTAAAAAAAAAAATCATTCAAACTTTTCATTTTTAATATACGTAAATAAAAAAAAGTGAAATGAAAAAAATTCAACCATTCTAAGATGTATTAATAACAACATCTGAGATTGTAAATAACATTATCAGATAAAAAATACAGATGTCGTCGCAGTTATAGTAGCACAAAGTGACGTATAAATTTATGTATTCTACTCTTTTAAGTCGACTCAAATACATTAAAGATACGTAGATTAAAGATCATACTTCCTTAACTTATTTCCCTTTCAGTTTTAGGTTCAGCTTCAGTGGAGCTGATATTTTTATTTTTTCTTAATATTTACCAGTATTTATAAAATGCTGAAGTAGAAAGGTTTTATCAGAGATCAGCAGACGACAAGAAAGAAGATTTAACTAGTTAGTATACCAGTAGGACAGAAGATAAACACATAGACACACTCCCGCTACATAGAATGGTATATATATATATATACTGGAAACAAATCTTACGAAGATTCTATGTTTTTTAGTATTTATGACTAGCGCCATGTAACCCGGACTCTAACTAAAATATTGAATAAAGTCTTTTTATTTATTTACTTAAATAAATATCATTGCCATCTGCTTATATCATAAAAACATAGTCATGCAAAAAAATTTCTAAAGTTTAAAAACGTATATGAAACTTTTTAAAACGTTTTTTTCCTGCGGTAAACTCAACCAGGTCTTGTTGACGTCTTACTGGTTAAAGAATATTTCCTTTTTATAAAAAGAGCAAAATTTTATCAGAATGAATTAATATTCTATCTATATTTGATCACTGAACAATAATTACATCTACTAAAAAACGTTTGGTAAAGAGAGTCATACATTAGATAGAATTATTTGTAAGCACACCTTTCTTTTTTTCGTTATCTAGTTTCACAAGTCCCTTTGTTGGTGTATTGTTCCCTTTAAATGTCTCTCGTTTCCTGTTTAGCTTCTGGGAATTACCGTTCAGGTATTACTTCAGAGGATGATATGTATGAGTGTAAATTAAGTGTAGTCTTGTACAGTTTCAGTTCGACCGTTCCTGAGATGCATGTTTGATTGGAACTCAACCACCAAAGAACACTGGTATCTACGATCTAGTATTCAAATCCGTATAAAAATAAGTGATTTTTAATAGGACTTGAACGCTGGAACTCTCCAATTCCAAATCAGCTGATTTGGGAAGATGCGTTCACCACTAGACCGACCCAGTAGATCAAAATGTCTATATATTATAATTAATTCTTTTTTTTCAGAGATATCTTTTAGATTCTTTTACTGATCTGATTGAGTTATAAAAAAGTAGATAGGGACGAATAGAGTTATGTTTTGATATGTGTTTTTATAAATCTACCTGAAATTCACTTCTGCTGATTCATTAGGTGTAAAAATAATATCCAAGCGAGGTGTTTAACAGGTGTTTAAATTCTTAATCTCATAATCTTTAAAAATACAAACATCGGACAACATAGATGTTCCTAATGGACGGATGACACACACACACACACACACACACACACACACACACACACACACCCTAATTTAAAATACTTATAAATGTATTTAAATATAATATATATTTTCTAACTAAAGAGAGCGCGCATATCGAATTTAATCCACGCGAATGTGGCGGTACTAGCGGTGACAGTCGGCACTAACTAAACTAATGTAATTTCGTAACTTACATAAAGAACACATTTCGCTTGTACGGTCGGGAGACTGGTTTAGTCGCGAGGGCTTGACGCATCAGGTACAATTCGACCGGGTGATCAAGTTGGAGACACGGCCGGACCCAGTTACATTTTTTACATTTCATATATTATTAATTTATTTAATTCTACCGCTCACCTGTGACGTCACAAAATAACAGACGACTACTTACAACAGCTTTTTGTGGGGTGGGGGTACGATTTTGCAAAAAATATTTATTTTTCAAATATTGTTATTTTTTAACTGTTAACAAATTTTCCTAAGAAAAATAATACCATAATTAGGGGAAATATCGAGATACTAAGGGTGACCTTGGTTTACAGCCACAACCCCTTGAACTTTTTATTTGAAAATTTAATGGTATCAATGACCTATATAAAGAAGTAATTTGACCAGGTTTGATCAAAATTTATTCAGTAGTTGTAGAGATATAACGTGAAATGTCAAGATACTGTGAAAAACTTGTATGCCCAATTTGAACCGATTACAATTTCTTTCCCTTCTAGAGCAACAGCTCTGCTTCTACTGCGCTATATCGACGAGAAAGTAAAAAAGGGTAAGTTATCAAAGCAGGAAAATAGATTTTAAAATAATAGAACGTAGATCTAAAAATTACAAAGTGTTAAAAATATTTGAGTTAAAAAGATTAATGATACCGAAATACTGAAACAAGGTAGCAAAAGAAGCGAAGATTAGAAGTTACTGGAATGCGGTATAAAAGAAAAAATTCTAAAAATTAAGTTGGTTGATAAATTACTAAATAAAGTATTTTTATGATAAATTTGAAAGAAATCTGTAAAAAGTAAATGTTACATGAAATATTAAGGTTATGCATTCAGAATGCCGTTTGACATGAAGAATTTGAAGAAAATTAATGAGTTTAGTATTGGAACATATTTTTTATCGCAGAAAGCACAAGAACCCACCGGGTTGATCTAATTGTGAACGCGTCTTCTCAAATCAGCTGATTTGGAAGTCGAGAGTTCCAGCGTTCAAATCCTAGTAAAGCCAGTTATTTTTACACGGATTTGAATACTAGATCGTGGATACCGGTGTTCTTTGATGGTTGGGTTTTAATTAACCACACGACTCAGGAATGGTCGAACTGAGACTATACTAGACTTACACTTCATTTATACTCATACACATCATCCTCTGATGTATTATTTGAATGGTAATTACCGGAGACTAAACAGGAAAAAGAATGAGAAAGTACAAGATAAATGCAAATTATTTCTCGATTTAATTAAGTCCTAGGATGGATATCAATAAAAAATTAACGGCTTCATATTTGCGGATCTACGTAACAACAAAATTGTTATTTTTTGGTGTCACTGAAATTCTTCAATCTTGGATCAAATTCAATTGAATCATACTTTTTTAAAATAAGAACGTAGACATATGATTTTAACGTAAACCTTTATGAGGAAAACTATGGCGAAACCCGTTTCTAGTTAAATGCTTTCGTTTTTTAGTTTGTAAGCAATCAAATTTGCAAAAACGGAAAAATCACGGAAGTAATAATACGAGGTAAAACGCTATAGTAACCTCTTTTTATAACTTCTTAACTTCAAAATTACATCAAATAACAAAATTTACATTAATGTTGGAATTAACGGCTCAAACCCTAATACTATCACTCGCACAATAATAATACTTGTTTGGGGTGGAAGTGGAGTGCATTTACGGACAGAGTGTTGAGCTCCAACTTGTGCCTTATCAAACCTCTATTAGGAGACTACCGCCTAAAATCACTCCCTTTTTCTTCCAGGACTCGGCCCGGAACCGTTTTACACATTACTTCAGGCAGATTCCTCCTATCATACTTTTTTTTTTTCAGAGGTGGGGGATCCATTTTCTAGACGCCGAAGCAGTATCGGGGTCGCTAACAGGTCTCGCTAGGTACCTATACGCTAAGAAGAGCGTATGTATACCTGCGCACTACCGACTAAATCTCCGCCCCTAGCTATCCATCCTCCTGGTATAGCTAGTAAGCATTCTTTCAGGTAGGTAGTCCTTCCTATCCTAGCCTGAGAAGACCGCGCTGCCTAGTTTTCATCTGGCTCAGGTTTACCTTTCTTGGTCCTGAGAATGCCCTCGAAGTATCAGGCCATTCTCTCAGCTGCACAGATCACGAAGCATTATCGCAAATGTCTAATCGTGGTTAACTCGTCATCGCAAATTAGCTAATTTTGAAGTTGAGAGTTCTAAGGTTCAAATCCTAATAAAAGCAGTTACTTTTATAAGGATTTGAAAAGTAGATCGTGGATAACGGTGTTCTTTGGCGGTTGGGTTTTACTTAACTACACATCTCAGGAACGGTCGACCTGAGACTGTACAAGACTACAGTTCACTTACACTCATACATATCATCCTCTAATGTAATACCTTACGGTGGTTCCGGAGGCTAAACAGAATAGAAAAAGAGAGTGTTATCGCAACCATGTTGAGGGCTCAGTGCTCCGAGATCCACATCTAGTGTTCCTCGATCTGCCGCTCACCGAGCATATTTGAAAAAGATGTGCTCGGCGTCGTCCCGTACACTGGAGCAATAGAGGCAGTCGGGAGACCGCGCTTTCCCTATGGCATGGAGATAAACTCGGAAGTACCGGTGACCCGTTAAAAACCGGGACACTTAATATCTCTCCATGCCGCGTTCTTTCCACTGGTCTGACCAGAGTGATAAGCCTTGCGGACCATCGTCCTCTAGTCTCGTGGTTCCAGGTCTCTTGCCAGGCGAGGAACGTTCCTCCACAGCGGGGAGAAACGGACTCGTCTGAAGGAATAATAATAAACAATAGTAATTTGCAACATATTATTACTTCCTTGTACGAAGTAAAGAAAGTATTATAATCGCAAAAAATTCGAATTTCAACGGAAATATACATTTTGACCATCCCTGAATCCATTTTGTCTAGTTTCAGCGTGAGGTGTGTACGTACGTATGCATCTCAAAAACGATTAACTGTAAGATGTTGAAATTTTGGATTTAGATCTGTTGTAATACCTAGTTGTGCACCTCCTCTTTTGATTGCAATTGACAAAACCAAAAGTGTTCAAAAAATCCCAAAATCAAAAAAAAAATTTTGTACTTTTTCTTAACTGCAGTAATAAGTGCTCATTGAGAGTTTTTCAATAACATAAATGGTATTTTTTTTCATCGGTTCCAGAGTTATAGCCAAATAAAATTTTAATTAATGAAATATTTGGATCTTACAAGGGAAAGGCACATCGGTTTGAATCCGACTTTATCTCTTTTTTTTGTAACTTTTTTTTTTAATTTAAATATTTTGATTTATTAGTAATTTTTAACCTCTAATTGTAAAAAAAATAAAAATACAATAAATGATTCAATATTAACAATAAAAATAAAAATAAAAAAAATAATCAGAGTTATTAGTGAAATTAACTTTTATGTACTTTCAAAAATGTGTATATGCAATTTAATAGACGTACAGGGAAGTCACGTGATGTCCACATCAGATTTTTACTTTAATATTTAATTTTAAAATTTAGTTTTCGGTCCTAGGTTAATTAATACAATAAAGTTTGAAAGAATTTTAATGTTTAATAAATGTATTACAAGTTTAAAATAGTAAATCAGCTCTTGCTTTTCAACAATGCAATTTGAATTACATTACAACAATTCACCATTTTTACTTTTTGAGTCAACATATTGAAAGTAGACTAAAATTAATTACGTATTGAAGAATAAAGTTGTACCGATTCAGAGCTTTGTTTTCTAGTGTAAATTCTATTATTACCTTAGATTATTTATTTATTTAGTTTTATCAAATAAAACCTTAAGCCTTCTTTAATGAAACCGAAAGAATGACTCTGTTGATGATGTACGGGATGTAAGGGGGTAGAGTACCAACCAACTTTACAATATGTTTGTGGTTTATTTAATAATAAATTTCAGAACAGCGAATCAATAACTAAATAAACTGCGCCAAAGACAGCACAATGATTTAATGAGATCGATATTGGTTCTTTTAAACCGATTTTGATAATCAGACAACTTTTGGTAAACCAACGGAAATATTTTTCGATTATCAAAACTTTGTAAATCTTTTTCATTTTCACAAAAGTTATTCAATATACACATTTACCTGTTGAGTTTCAGTATACTAAATGAAATATTAATGTGTTTCCCAATTTTTCGTCAATTAAAATACTTTGTATTTCAATATCGCTAGAGTTACTTAGTAATTTTTATTTTAATTTTTTAGATCGGAAGAAATTTATTTTTGACCGGATGTTTTGCTCTTTTTATTTATTATTTTTACTTTCCGTCCAGATAGCGCTACATCAAAGCTATATAGCTCTAGAAGAGAAAATATTGTAACGGTCCGATTTGGGAATATGAGGTTTACACCGGATCTTTATGTTTTGACATTTTTTTCCTTTTTTTTAACCCCCAGGACCACCGTTAGGTATTACTTTAGAGGATGAGATGAACGACAATTTTTTCAGCGTGTGAAAATTCCATGCCTGTCCGGGATTCGAACCCGGGATATCTGGATGAAAAGCCGAGACGCTATCACTCGCGCAACTGGGGCCGGCAGTTTTGATACCTAAGGAACCTATAAAACTGAATGGAAATTTTCCGGATATTAATGTTCGTATATATACGCGCCTACTCGGTTGTGGCTTCTAAATCACCGTATATCTCTAGAACTACTGGACCGATTTTGACAAAACTTGGTCAGATTACTTCTATATAGATGGGGAATTGATCTGACCAATTCCCCATCTGTATAGATGGGGAATTGTAGCTGTAGAGAAAGGTCACCCTCAGTACCTCGAGATTTCGCCTAATTAAGGTGATATTTATCTTAGGCAAATTTTTTAACCTTTAATAAATAAAAATATTTTTAATAAATCTGGTGGGGCTGTGTCGGAATGCACGGCCGTTGGTTTAACATGAAACGTTACAGATCTTGGATGAAGTTCCTCCGAGCTATAGATCGACCGATGGGAGAGCCACCATCGTATTTTTTTTAACAAAACTGAAAATCTCCGATGGAAAATTTTAGTTCCTTCTTTTAGTCAACTCTACAGATAAAATGGTCGGGCTGTATGTCAGCGAGTCACTTTTAGTGTATTAGATAATAATAAAAACGAGATATTGACGGCATACTAAATTTAATTTTGACATAAAACACATTAAATGGTACATGATATTGATTTCGACTAATATTCGACGACAATTATGTTCTACGTTGGTCTGTAATATGAGATGTAAGAGACATAAGTAATAATAATCAGCGGTAGAGGTGCTCGCGCCGTCGGCGTCCTTTACTGAGCGCGCCGTGCCAGCTTTCCGACGAACCATAAACAGTTTCGCTCGCTCGGCACCGGTCATCGTGGTACCTGTGCGTGGCCCGTAACCTCTCCTTTCCAACGATATGCGTAATTTATATTACCGGCTAGTTTTTGCGTGGGCTGAGGCTGACGTGTTGAATTTTTACACTTTTTTTACATGTTTACTTTAATTTTTTAGACGTAAATATTGTACAAAATACACTTATTATTACTTAAATCTATCTATCTCGACAAACTTTAAACACACAGACACGAATAACCGCGCTATCGCGTCTAAGTCGTGAGCTACACTAAATGGAAATAAGCGAGAGCGTCAGTTTTGGCCGATCTGCGCTGTGTCCCATCCCCGCCAACCCGCTTACCAGTGATGCAAACTCAAAAGTCATATCGGCGAGTTGATTATCTAAGTTATAAAATGACACCGCATTTACGTCTCTGGAACTAATAGTTAGGGAGTAATTAAGGCAGGACGATATAGACCTTTTCGTTACGCTACAAATTTCTGTTCTGGTACCAGTATGTTTCGGTGTAAAAATTCTCTATACTACTCCTATTTTGTGACGTCACAGCGGTAGAATTAAATAAATTAATAATATTTAAAGTGTAAAAAAGTAACTCGGTCTGGTTGGGTCTCGAATTCGATCGCCTCGTTGACTCGGTACCTGGTGCGTTAAGATTCGCGGCTACACCAGTCTGCCGACCGTATGAAATTTGTTTTGTGTAAGTTGTAAAATTACATTAGTTTAATTAGTGCTGAGTGTGGTCACTAGTACCACCATACCCGCGTGAATTAAATACGGTATACGAGCGCGCTTTAGTTAGAATTGTTGAATTAAATTACGAAAAAATATTACATTTAAAAAAATTATTAATGTTTAAATTTTTCCCACTATAACTGTGTTATCAACTTTGTTTTGTAGTACATATCAGATTTTTTAATGACTGTAACGCATATAAAACATGTGAGGTATGAATTGACACAAATCATTCCTGAAAGTAATGATGTAATAATTATATATCCAATTCACCGGTAAACAGAGTGAATATATAATCAGTAACAGGGCTGAATATCAATATTATATTATTAGGTTTGATTTTTCTAATTATGTATTGGATAATTGTTATTTATGAACTGGTTATGATGTCTTTTTCGGATGATTTTGTTCCTTGTGGTATTTAGAAAATTATTACGGTTGTAAGCATCTTTATCTCATTATTATATATGTCTTTTTTCCCCCTTTTTACTATACATTATCTTTATTTTATCCTTGTTTATTGGAATATAAAATCAAATTAATTACATTTTTTGATTCGTGTATAATTCCAGCCGCTATAACAAAAATTTCAAAGGATTTAAAAATTTATATATTTTCTCATGAAACTAATTTTTGTATGAAATTTTTATTTCAGTTTGTCACTTTTTCGTTAAACTTCATTATAAAATAATAGTCGTAATTACAAAATTTAAAACAACAAAAAAAGGGCAAAAATTGTGGAAAAATATTTATTTTTGAATTTATTAAATATAACCTATAGGTCTAACTTGAATTGTTATTAAAGTAAAGAGCAAATAAAGAGAAGAGGGCGTACATCATAATATTAGTTGAAAGGTAGACCTACACAGCTTAAATATAAAGCCAGAGTAATCCTTAGGCCGTAGAATTAGGTCTACCACAAAGACGAGATGTGTATATATATAATAAAAAGGAGAGGAACACCTCCTAGACATCTGTTCTTACACCTTAACAATTCATTTCAGTGTACCCTCATTCATTCTAACAACCATTCATATATTCCTTTATCATTAAACCACACATTCACACACACACACACACACTCGCGTATATATATATATATATATATATATATATATACACGCCCGCGCTCACACACACGCAAAACACAAACTTATTCATCGATTTCATTATATCGTCTAACCACGAATCTTGTCTTTAGTGGCGGCTACGGGCCTTTTACTCTATGTATACCAAATACCAGTGAAGTGTTTGGTTCTACAAGGGACCGCATTCAGATTGATCAAAATTCCGTATATAAGTGGCTTTTCTTCTTTTTCTTCCATTCTGTTAAAGAAACGACATTTCTTCTATAAGCCTACTGAAGTAGCTGCTTTTTCATTTTGTTATTTGTATTCATCCTTACTTGTTTACTATATAGAAAATCAATACAACGGTAACAAAATAAGTGTTTATGTGGGTAAGTATGTTTGAGTTGTTTTTTTTTTTAAGTACAAGATTTTAATAAGTATAGGAAAAAATTGGGGAAATGATAATTCCGGGTTTTTTTTTGCACTTTATTTTTATACATATTTAATTCAAATTTTACAATATTTGTGTTAAAAAAAATCTGATGTGGACACCTCATGACTTACTTGTACGGTTATTAAATTACACATACACATTTTTTTTTTAAAATGAAAAGTACATAAAATTTTATTTCATTAATAATTTCTGATATTTATTTTTTCATATATTTTTTTATTTAATAATTATTTATCGTACATTTTTTTTTTGCAATCAGAAGTTAATAATTATTAATAAATTTAATAAAAAAAAAACAGTTATAAAAGGAGACTAAGTGGAATTCAAACCGATGTACCTTTCCCTTGTGAGATCCAAATATTTCATTAATTAAAATTTTATTTGTCTATAATTCTGGTATCGATTAAAATAAGTACCATTTATGATCGTTGAAAATTCCTCAAAGAGGGCTTATTGTAGCAGTTAAGAAATATTTTGGACTTTTTTGGTCCCGTCGATTGCAATCAAAAGGGGGAGGTGCATAACTACATGTTCCAACAATGCTAAATCCAAAATTTCAACATCCTACGGCTAAATTTTTTTTAGTTATGCGATATACATATACATACAGACGTCACGCCGAAACTAGTCAAAATGGATTCAGGGAGGGTCAAAATGGATATTTCCGTTGAAAACTGAAAAACGAAATTTTTCGCGATCACAATACGTCTTTTACTTCGTACAAGGAAGTAAAAAAAATTTGTAATAGCTTTTCAATTTTTGAAGATTCACCTTTATAACTGAATTAATTTCAGTCAAATTAAATTTTTATTTTTTAATTAATTAATTTTTCTAAAAATATAATTTATTTTTAATTAAATGAAACAATCTTGTTTATTCAAAACAACTTAGGTATTACAGAAATCTACAATTCAGTTTCTTAACGTGGTAAAAGTCAGATGGAATTATGAGTTACATTTCGTTTACTCCATTATGAAAAAAAAAAAATTAGTAAACGTATAGTAATAGAAATAATATATATTTTTTTTAATTGGATCACCTACATACCTGGGCTTTTACCTTGATCACCGTTTGACGTGGAGGGATTATATAATCGAGTGCTTGAAATTAACCTTAAAAAGATGTACTGGGTATTGGGAAAGAGATCACAACTTTCTTTCTCCAACAAGGTGATTTTCTATAAGGGTTTCTTGAAACCGATATCGAATTACGGGATTGAACTCTAGGGAACGGACAGTAATAGCAACGTGGAGGTCATTCAACAGTTTCAGAACAAACTTCTACAGAATATAATCCACGCGCCATGGTTCGCGTGGAATGCTGATATCCACGATTACGTAGTTATTCCATATGTTCGAGAGTAAGTTGGACATTAGTTTGAAGGTATGTGTCCAGGTTAAATAAGCATATTAATTATCTCGCTTTGAATTTGCTAGACATTAGCGTGAATGTTAGGAGACTAAAAAGTCTGCGTGTGTTTGATCTTGTTGTTGGCCCGTTATGATGATCCCGTTTGGCGGCTTGGTTCTCACGTTTATGTTTCTTGGGTGTTTTAAAGTTAGTGTTTCGTTTACTGTTTTATTTAAAATTGCTATTTATTTTGTTGTTTTAATATTAGTTAATGTTGACTGGACATTCAAAGGCACTATCAAATGTTATATTATTTATGTTATACTATAGTTTCTTTGTTATGTTATTCTATTGTTTTTGTATTACTTGAAGATTATCAATGGGTGGTTCTCTTTCACGTGATGGTCAGTCATACGAATTGCTTATAACTTCATTGTAGAAGCTGATTGTAAGTAAATAAAAGAATTAAAAAAAAAAAAACTGAACCACTAACACAAAAAAATAATACAAATATTGAATTAAAAGAAGAAAAATGAAAGTTTTTTCAATACGCCTTGAATACAACTTTCTTTTTAATAGTTTCAAAGTATATTTAAAACCGGTTACATTTATATTAACCTTGGCTAAATATTGGATCTCACTCGCAATCACATGGTAAAGAATTACCGACGAAACTACTCAATAATTACACATTAATATTAGAAAGAATTTTTGTAGCGAGCAGCACATACACTAAGCAATTATGAACAATATTTAACACCTAACAGTAGAACAAGAGAAATAAAAATAAAAGAACTCATAAATAACAAGAAAAAAGATGAAATAATGACAAAAAAAAGAAAAATAAAAAAAATTGAAAAAATAATCAGAGGTTATTAGTGAAATAAATTTTTATGTACTTTCAAAAATGTGTATATGCAATTTAATAGACGTACAGGGAAGTCAAGTGATGTCCACATCAGATTTTTACTTTAATATTTAATTTTAAAATTTAGTTTTCGGTCCTAGATTAATTAATACAATAAATTTTGAAAGAATTTTAATGTTTAATAAATGTATTACAAGTTTAAAATAGTAAATCAGCTCTTGCTTTTCAACAATGCAATTTGAATTACATTACAACAATTCACCATTTTGACTTCCCATTTTGACTTTTTGAGTCAACATATTGAAAGTAGACTAAAATTAATTACGTATTGAAGAATAAAGTTGTACCGATTCAGAACTTTGTTTTCTAGTGTAAATTCTATTATTATCTTAGATTATTTATTTATTTAGTTTTATCAAATAAAACCTTAAGCCTTTTTTAATGAAACCGAAAGAATGACTCTGTTGATGATGTGCGGGATGTAAGGGGGTAGAGTACCAACTTTACAATATGTTTGTGGTTTATTTAATAATAAATTTCAGAACAGGGAATCAATAACTAAATAAACTGCGCCAAAGACAGCACAATGATTTAATGAGATCGATATGGTTCTTTCAAACCGATTTTGATAATCAGACAACTTTTGGTAAACCAACGGAAATATTTTTCGATTATCAAAACTTTGTAAATCTTTTTCATTTTCACAAAAGTTATCCAATATACACATTTACCTGTTGAGTTTCAGTATACTAAATGAAATATTAATGTAAATGAAATATTAATATTAATGAAATACTAATGAAAATAAAAATCAAAGAAATAATGCTGCATTCACAGCTGAAGTTTCACTTAAGACATATCACGTCGCTTAGATGACTCCGTTTTAATCTTCTAACATTATCCCCGTTGTCTAGGAGGTTCAAAGCTAAGTGATTCACGAGGTTGTTAAGTCGCAGTTCGTAATTTGAAATGAAACGTTATATTTCCTCCTAGAGATACCGTAAACCTAAATATTCTTATATTTTACTGTTTTTCCAACTCAAGATGTCTCTGTTAAACATCTTACTAGTTTATTTTGAAACCCCTGTAAGATTTCGTCATTGGATTTACTCGTAGTACGTTAAAGTTCCAGTTAAGTTTTAGAATATCAATAGGTTATTACACAAGGACAAACGAGAACATCTGGTCAACAAGCAAATAATTTCCTTAAACTTTATCTCAAGTTGCCTTGTCTTCTCTCTTACATGAACTTTCCACGTTAGTGGACGGTCGAGATGTAGATCTAGATATCTCACACCCTTAGTTTACGGAATTATAACGCTATATAAAAGTGGACGCTTGGGTATCATCTTACCTCATCGTTAACGTCACATGGTTCGATTTTGCTTGGTTAACGCGTATTCTCCATGTACTCAATCATCTGTTGATTAAATCCAACAGAAATTGTAGGATATTCGATACTATAGTTGAGCTGGCATCAACAGCTGAGTAATCTACAAAGGAAGCGACAGTAACCTTGTCTGTAATTGGAAAATCTGCAATAAAGATGAAGTACGAGCCCCAAGACAAAGCCTTGAGGAACTCCCGACTTGATTTTGAAGAACGTGGACAACTCCTGATTATGTTCACCTTAAAAATCCTTCTTCTGGGTAGCCACGTATAATAAGGTAAAACGCTGAGGAAGACTTATCTTCAATTTGTACAAAAGGCCTTAGTGCCAGACATTGTTAAAGGCCTGTTGGGTGTTCAAGAAGGCTACCGAACAGTATTTTTTCTGTTTAAAGCTTCTACTTGTATTACGTCGCTAGTAATTGTAATACAACATTTGAAACTTATTTTTTGAAGTAAGCATCATTATAAATGAATTACGAGTGCAGGTAATTATGAAATTTATTTTAATTAAGTTTTCAGTCTAATTCTATAATACGGCGCAGAATTCAAAAAATAATTTTTAAAGATTGCATTGAAGGAGTAGTGTAAAAATTATTTTTTCCTTTATAGTGTAATATTTTAATTTTTTTTTTGTAATCGGTTCAATTTCTTTTTTAAACTATTATTCGATATCTTTTTTGTAACTCCTTTGGAGTGGAAATCTCTTCGAAGAAGATTATATTTCCTGAAAGAGAATGTCAACATGATTTGATTCGCCTTTTAAATGAGATTTAAAGACCAAATATCACACCGTTTTTCATTGATTCATATAGATATTTGGTAATAGGTCAAATACCTATATGACACATCTCAATTCCCCCCCGAGGGGAGAAGATCCCGCCTCGTAGCGTGTCAGGTCGCTACACCACCACCCCCGTTCCTTGCCAGTAATGGCTTTAACGGAGGACATCTTTTTGCCCTCAAACTGTAACACATTCCACAGTGTACAGCCCGGCCACGGGGAGATGCAGATGCCCCGAGGGACATCTACATCGGTAATTCGTCACGAGAGATAGTATTGAGCTCTGCCTTCCGAAGAAGACAGCTGACACCTAACGCTACCACGTTGCCCTCAAGAACTAAGCAAAAGCCTAACTCGCGGAGAAGAAGACCCCGCGCCTACCACAATCAGCCTAAACTATATTACGCCCCTAGTGCATAGATGCATCAAGAATGCCACGACAGCATATCAATCTGCAGATTCGGTTACCGCAACGGATCGTAAGAATTTGGAGCACAGCCGCAACAATAAACCTAGTCCCAGATGTCCTAAAGTTCGGTCCGTCGGGAGCTGAGTATAGCCTCTAATCTCCCACTACAGCTCCGGTTAGGAGGGCCTGTCGGAATACACCCAGGTCAACCGAAACCAGCATCACCCATCACCCTTAAGTGTGCCCTATATGAGTCAGTGAAACGTTCTTCCCAGGCGTTACCAAATGCCTGGGAAGAACGTTTTCATCGACTAAGAGAAAAGCTGTGAAACAAAACAGCCGATGAAAGACGTACTCGTTTACGGAAAATACGTCAAGTATTGAGGAAGCTAAATCATGATTTCCATGGACAAGCTTATTTCAAATCATCTCGTTCTACTGCCTAGGTCAGAGGTTTTCCCCGTATACTTTTTCTTAATGGTACAGTACTACCATTTAAAAATGGTATAAGACTACAAAGAAATCATTCTGTATTATATAAATAAATTTACACAAATTGGTTCACACTTGGGGAAAAGTTATGCCCGGACAATAAAAAATAAATATACTATCGAATTGAGAATTTTATACATTTTGAAATCGGTTAAAAATAAATATTATTACGAGTCTAAACATAAAAAATATATTCTACCAAGAGTGAGCGAAATATTTTATCCTTAACCCATTGTACATGATAAGTCAGATTTTTGAGATTAAGTATGAAATTAATTAATCTCTACTATTTTGATATACAAATTTGATTTTTTTAATTAACTTTTTTTTTCTTTTTTTTATTAGAAATAATAAAGTTTCTGATTATAGATTACTAACGTTTACTTAGTTTTGACATCACGAAAGCACTTCAAAAATGAAAAAAAAAAAAATTGGAGAGAGAGGAAAAGACTGATTTTTTAATGAATAAAAAAGCTCTTGTGCAGTTCTACGCAAGAAGGCCGACTTTTCATTTCCCATGCCTCACTAATTCCCAGTCAGAGACGCACTGATTTTCAGAGTACAATTCACTACAAACGTTCGATTAACTAGTACACCCTACATACAAGCATCAAGTTTCAACTCCCACTACTGTAGCACTGTGAAAGATAACATAACCTCAAACCGAGGTCATATTGTCTATTGTCGACGTTAAGTAGAACGTAACTCAAGAATGACTCGACCATTATAGCTATCTAGATTTCAACGAAATTGATCAGATAAGTTTTGGAAGTTTTCGAGCCGTAAAATTTTATATATTAATGCAGTGGCGGCTCGTAGCTAAAATTATGGGGGAGCTGCTTCAGAAAAAATTTTTCTAAGCCTTTTCAAGGCCATGGTTAAAGTTTTTTTGCAAAATAAAAGAACCCAAAAAAATAAAATAATTGGAAGCAGGATAATAATCTAATTCTACACTTTATCACATTCAAAAACGTATTCGATTTAACCGAATAAATAATAAAATGTCAATACAGATAATATTTTTTTTAGTATTATTAGATAATAACTTAATAAAATGTCCGCTTAAAAACATTATAATCAAACGGTCCTTAATTTAAATTTCAATGTGTACAATAATACTCGTACATAATTATTTTTTACTAATTATCTTCTCTTTCACTTTTCCAGCATGTTTTTGGGCATATTTGGCAATCAAAGGGCCCTTGATTTCCGCTACCTTCTTATCAGTACTGAAAAAAACAACTAAACCGCCTTAATATTCCTTCCGCCGACTAAACTAGAAAAGGGAACGAACAAGGAACATTCCATACACACGCAGAGTAAAAAAAAAACACCTTTCACCACCACGGCACTGCGGGAGCTACAGTGCTCTCACCCTTGCAGCCTCGCATGCAGCTTCATATGTGCGCATGCAACCAACATCCAAACACCACGAAGAAGGAACTGTGGAGCGCACAGTTCCATACAAATATTTTTTATCTTTTTCATAAACTAGAAGATGGCTACTGACATTAAGCTTAAGGATTATATATTGTATAATTATAGTGAATATTATCGATAATATCAAGTGGAAATAGGGAGTCCTGCAGTTCCACAGTGCCTATACGTGAGCCGCCACTGTATGAGTGGTATTTTCGTACTCCTCATACTTCAAAACGTAAAGGAAATTCGTTTTTACCCACCCACCAATCATCCCAAAAAATTCCACCCCGAATGGCTGAAGATATTGACTTCAAAATTTTACCAACAAATTTCCCCATATACACGAGTCTCTGTACTAAATTTCATAAAAATCTGTGTATTCAGTCAAAATTTATTAGCTTCAATACGCCAACACATGTACGTACGAAAGTAAACCCAATATTTTTTTTTTTTTTTTTTTTTGGGGGGGGATTCCTAGATCATGAAACGTCGAGAAAAAACAAACCCATACCCTATTTTTTGACTGATTATTATACTATCCTTCTTGCTGCATAGAAATAGAGTTGTGATACCAAAAAAGTAAAAATAATCATTCAATCTATCGATCATAGTACAAGCAATTATTGAATTTTAAGCTAACATCGATGTATTATACAAACAAATCCACAGCCATAGTGATTTATTAAATAATATTTTTTGGAGATAAAAATCAATCAACTGATTTATGCTATCACAGTACTTTACTGTTTTACCTGCATCCATAAAATCTATTACATCTTACAGCTTGTAAATATTGTAAATAAATAAATTTTTCCTTTTCCTACATTTCAGGCGAAATTTTTTTAAAATTAAAAACATTTTATTAATGCCTGATTCATATACAGAGTGTACCATAAAGTTCTCCCGGAACTTTCTTAACCTATTCTAATCGTAAAAAAAAAAAAAGGAAAAATTTAATATGTTCTAAAATGTTTCCTTGCGAGTTACGTCTAGTGAAATATTTCGCTCGGATTTCAGTTACACCGGTGAAATAAAAACGTACTAAAATTATTAGTACGCAACTTTTTTCAGCTAAACAAAGTGATGTAAGATAAGTTGAATAAAACAAAGAAAAAGAAATATTCGAACCTTATTTTGAAATAGGACGTTATTATATTTGTCAGAAAAGTACTTATTTAAACAAAGACCAAATTATTTTTTGGTGATGTGAAAAATTTAGATTCGGAGTAACAGTACAAGGTGAAAAGATAAAGCTGCTAAGATTTGCTGATGATATAGTAATTCAAGCCGAGAGTAAAAAGGATTTAGAAGAAACAATGAACGGCATAGATGAAGTCCTACGCAAGAACTATCGATTGAAAATAAACAAGAACAAAACAAAAGTAATGAAATGTAGTAGAAATAACAAAGATGTATAATAATTAAGATGAATAATAATAAAGAAGAAGAATAAGTAAGATGCATTTTCACTGAATGTGAAAATAGGAGGAGAAAAGTTTATGGAGGTAGAAGAATTTTGTTATTTGGGAAGTAGAATTACTAAAGATGGACGAAGCAGGAGCGATATAAAATGCCGATTAGCACAAGCGAAACGAGCCTTCAGTCAGAAATATAATTTTTTAACATCAAAAATTAATTTAAATGTCAGGAAAAAATTTTTGTAAGTATATGTCTGGAGTGTCGCTTTATATGGAAGTGAAACTTGGACGATCGGAGTATCTGAGAAGAAAAGATTAGAAGCTTTTGAAATGCGGTGCTATAGGAGAATGTTAAAAATCAGATGGGTGGATAAAGTGACAAATAAAGAGGTATTGCGGCAAATAGATGAAGAAAGAAGCATTTGGAAAAATATAGTTAAAAGAAGAGACAGACTTATAGGCCATATACTAAGGCATCCTGGAATAGTCGCTTTAATATTGAAAGGACAGGTAGAAGGGAAAAATTGTGTAGGCAGGCCACGTTTGGAGTATGTAAAACAAATTGTTGGGGATGTAGGATGTAGAGGGTATACTGAAATGAAACGACTAGCACTAGATAGGGAATCTTGGAGAGCTGCATGAAACCAGTCAAATGACAAGACAAAAAAAAAGATGTGAAAAAATTGTAAAAAAAAAGATTTACTGTTAAAAAAGAATAGAAATTACAAAACAATTGTAAAATAAAAATTACGTAGACAATATTTTTTTTATTAATGACAAAAATACAATAAATTATTTAAAAAAATATTTTTTTAAAGTTGTCAATAAAAAAAAAAAAACAGCTGAACAAATATGAGCAATAATATATTAATCTTAAATCATTCTGTAAGATACATTAAGCATATCGGCTACTGTGAACTGTGCTGTCGTTAGCGAAGGTTATCAGTAAATTTTATTTTGAACATGATTTGTTTGCCATTGAAATAATATCGTAGTTACTTATAATAGAGGAAATCATTTTGGGTGTGTATAATGGCAATGGTAAAGATGCTGCAGTAGAATATGAAATCCGTTTTCCGTATCGCAGGATTCCTGATTCCAAAACAATTAGGGTCCTTTTCGCAATTTTCGGGAAACAGGTTCACTAGCTAGTATTCATACACCAGTTACGAACGATTTGCAATTTGAAGGACAGCCCTGAAAAACTAAAAAGAGCAATAAAAGCAGTACAGAAACTTGCCAAAAAATATTTTGAAAATGGTGGGCTGATTTTTGAAAATTTTTTTAGGATTTTGAGGTCACAATGGACCATTTTAGTCAACTCTGGTTCGTATTTTCTTTTTCTTTTTTCTTGATTGCTTCCACATATTTCTCCATTCAAATCTTGTTTTTTTGAATTCTTCTGAACTTGTTGATGTTTTCTTTTCTTTAATTTTAAATCTGGAGTTTGCTTCTTTTAGTATTTTTATGTTGTCAGTTTTGTTTCGTAAATCTTCTATTGTGATTTCTAGTTCTTTCATATCTTGTTTAATTTCGGTTATCAAGGTCGGTGTTTTGGAACCCACCGGGTTGGTCGACTGGTTAACGCGTCTTCCCAAATCAGCTGATTTGGATGTCGAGTGTTCCAGCGTTCAAGTCCTAGTAAAGCCAGTTATTTTTACACGGATTTGATTACTAGATCGTGGATACCGGTGTTCTTTGGTGGTTGGGTTTCAATTAACCACACATATCAGGAATGGTCGAACTGAGAATGTACAAGACTACACTTCATTATTTACACTCATACATATCATCCTCATTCATCCTCTGAAGTATTAACTGAACGGTAGTTACCGGAGGCTAAACAGGAAAAAGAAAGACATTAGAGAGAGAGGTCGGTGGACATTTTTCTAACTTTTTTTTGTCCTTTTCAACTTACTTTATACCATTTTGTTCAGAATTAAATTTTCTATAAGTTTTGTTTTTAAAATGTATTTGTTTATTAACCATTTAACAAATTATTTTACGTTAAACATAAAAAATAGGGGCTTTTACCTCAATTTATTGGATTTCACCCCAGATTTCTCAAACCTTACTAAATATAAGTTTCTGAGACTTACGAGGTGCGACAATAAAGTAATGAGACTGATTTTTCTTTGCAGGATGTGGCAATCCTGCAGCTTGCGTAGGCACACCATCTTTGACCTTGGTCTATAAGCTACTTCTAGTCCAAGCGGCACATTGATGCAACTGCTCAGTCGTGAGTTGTGCTGTAATAAGTGAACACGTGTTTGCGTCTCTCGTCACAGAAATGAAACCGCAAAATATTGCGCAACGGTATGCCATTTCTTTTTCCGTTAAATCGGGTGAAAATGCGACGAGAACTTACGGTAAGCTTCAGAAGGCTTTTGGAGAGGAGGTTATGTCAAGAGCTCAGGTTTTTCGGTGGCAGAACGAATGTTGAAGATGAAGATCGCAGTGGACGACCATCAACCTCACGGACAGATGTCAACTTGACCAGGGTGCGTGAAATCTTACGATCTGATCGATGATTATCTGTGAAAATGATTGCAGAAGAACTCAACATCGATCGAGAAACGGTTCTTCTAATATTAACTGAAGATCCTGGCATGTGAAAAGATTTGTGCAAAAATGGTCCCCAAAAATTCACACAACAACAGCGAGAAACACGGGAAAACGTGGCAGGCGATCTGTTAGAGCAAACGGAAATCAATCCAGATTTGTTGAGCCGTGTTATCACTGGTGATGAAGGTTGGTTTTTTCAATACGATCCAGAGAAAAACGCCAAAGTTCACAATGGTGCTCAAAGGGATCACCCAGGCCAAAAAAAAGCTCGCATGTCAAAGTCAAAAGTGAAATGCATGCTTGTGTGCTTCTTCGATTCCAAGGGAATTGTTCATAAAGAGTGGGTGCCTCCTGGACAAACAATTAACCGATATTTCTACAAAGAAATTTTAGAAAGACTTCGTAAACGAGTTCTTCGTGTCCGTGCCAACATCGCTGATAATTGGATTCTGCATCACGATAATGCGCCATCCCATACTGCTCTGTTAGTACAGCAATTTTTAACCTCAAAACAAATTTCAGTACAACCACAGCCACCTTATTCACCAGATATCGCTCCGTGCGACTTTTTTCTATTTCCAAGAGTCGAAATGGCGGTCAAGGAACACCATTTTCAAACAACACAAGATGTCCAAAAAGCTGTGACGAGGGTCTTGGAGGATATTACAGAAGATGAGTTCCAGAAATGTTACCATTAATGGCAGAAGCGCTGGAATAAGTTTGTGCAATCAGAGGGCAACTACTTTGAAGGAGACAACACTAAACATGACTAAAACGCTTAGTAACATTTTTTTTTCACATCAGTCTCATTACTTTATTGTAACACCTCGTATTTTATTAGATTTTTCAAATCAGAAACCATAATAAATTCTATCCACTAATTCTGTTTCTTAAATAACTACCTAAAAATTTCAGTATGATTATATTTCCACCGTAGTGTAGCTGAAATTCGAGCGAAATCTTTCACTGGTCGTAACTCGTTAACAAAGGACTTATTATGTATGTTTATATGAATTTCATTATTTTCCCGAGTAGAATAAGTAATTAAAATCTCGGGGGAACTTCCGTGATAATTTTTTTATATTATCTATTTCAACGGGTCGAATTCAAAACGTTCTCTTTGTTTTAGTAGTCTATCAAAAATATTTAAATATGGTTTCAAACACTAATTTTATTTTCTATTAATAACACCAAGCAGTATTTATTTTGAATAACAAATTTATTACTACTTTTTTTTTAAATTAAAGATATTATTTTACATTTATAAAACAGCAATCCTATCATAAAGAAAATTAATTATAATTTTTTATCTGGTCTATCATAAAAAATTTAATGGAACTTTAATTTTTATTATCTTATATTTGAAATTTTTGACCGATGTTAGAAAAAATTGCCAGGTAACAATAGAACGTTGTATAATTCAGTTAGTTTACATATATATAAATTATTTGATAAATAAAATTGAGATAAATAAAAAGTAATGTAAATTCAAAGTAACTTATAATGTAATTTGGAAAATGAAATGGAACTAGAAATTTAACGGTTGATGGGTTATAAGGCAGAATATATGGAATATATATATACATACATGTATGTGTGTGCGCGTGTGTATTTTGTATGTGAGAGAGAGAATGAGTCAGAATGTGTGTGTAAGCGTATGGAAGAGATAGTTTTCAAGAGAGAGAAAGATGTTTCTCTCCTATTTCCACTCTCCGACAACCAAGGCTGCTGTTGTTGCTGGTATCTGCTGTGACAGGTATGGTATTTTATCGTTTGGGGACTAGCATAAACATTTAATATACACATTTTCTTTTTTTAATGCAATAAATTAGGAAGGCCGGCGCCCGCACCTGCCTAACACAGTCTCCAAATCATATTTTCTTTTTGTTTTATTTTAATAAAAACTATATACAACAACAATTTTGTGTGCGTGTCCAACGTTAAGGTCCTTATATATATATATTTCTCATCATGTATAGCTATTATTTTTTTTTTTTATAATATACGAAGTATATATATATATATATATATACCACTTCAGAATATAATATACAAGTTGTAATAATACGCAAGTGTGTTAGTAAGTGACTTTTCAGTCGCATCAAAGTTTTATTATTTGTTTCTTACTAAAGTAAGAAAAATAACGTTAATTTTTTTATATTTTTTTCTTTTACACCACATTAGGCTATATGTAAAAAAAGGTTTACATTAAAAATGAACAGATGTAACTTACTAGATTTTTTAAACAAAATTATCATGAAGATGAAGAAAAAGTAAAGAAATTCTTCGTTGTTGTTGTTCTACATTTTGTGATATATATACATATATATACAGGTGTTCCGGAAAAATTCTGCTAAATGTCATAGGCGTATTTCTCTCATTAAAATAATGGAAAAAGTTGTTGATATAAAATTGGATTTGTAAACGTTTCGTCATCTAGTTACGGTTAGTGAAAGATTTCAACCCACCGGGTTGGTCTAATGGTGAACGCGTCTTCCCAAATTAGCTGATTTGGAAATCGTGAGTTCCAGCGTTCAAGTCCTAATAAAGACAGTTATTTGTACACGGATTTGAATACTAGTTCGTGGATACCGGTGTTCTTTGAAACTCAACCGGGTTTCAATTAACCACACATCTCAGGAATGGTCGAACTGGGACTGTACAAGACTTACACTTCATTTACATTCATACATATCATCCTCTGAAGTATTATTTTAACGATAATTACCGGAGGATAAATAGGAAAAAGAAAAAAAAAAGAAAGAGTGAATCATTTCGCTCCGATTTCTGCTACTCCGCTGAAATGCGGAGTGTTATTACTATTAAAATTCTGGGAAGGTAAATTAAGGGTCGAGTTTAGTGGTTTCTGACTTGAGAAACTTTTAAAAATAGGTCCCGAAACTGTAATACCATTAATTTATACGAAATAGGGTGTAATAAATGAAAGGTTGAGTTGAAAAACACTTTTTTTTTAGCTTTGGCGTAAAACAACTTTGTTAAATTGTCTCTGTTAAAAACTGAGAAATAAAAATTATTTATTAGATTGAGAGAGAATTTAATTCTGAGAAAATTGATGTAAATAAAAATCAAAGAAATAATAGTCAAAAATAATAATGTATTCTTAAAGAACAATACGTACGAATATAGAGTTTTTTTACTGACTTTTCGAAGAAAAGGAACTGTATTATTTTCGGTCACGCGGTGGGAGGGGGGTTGAAAATGAATTTTCTTTACATTTTGAGGCATGAAGAGTAGGAAAATACCATTCACCTAAAATCTAATTTCATTATATATATATATATTGTATTTAAAAAATTTAAAACTACTTAAGCAATTCATTGAAATTTTTATATGTTGTACTAGCGTATCAAAAGTTTTGCATTTGGAAATTTTGATTAAGTATTTATTGAGTTACGCTCAATTTAATGTAGAAAAAAGAATCTTTTTCTTTATTTGTCCTCGCTGAATTGCATCATGAATTTAAAATAATTTCATGAAAAGTACAGCTCCATTTAAGTATAAATCATATACGCTAGATTGCACCACATCCAGTTCTATTGAAAGTACATTTTACCAAAGATTTTTCTAAAATATTTTTTACTACTTTTCAGATTCATGTATTTTCTTCATACTTATGATAAATGTAAACGTATCCTGTCATTTTCTAATTTCTTATTTTTAATAATGAACCAGCTGAGCCTAAGTATTATTAAGCAATTAATAACTTATGACTTCACTTTCTTTTAAAATGTGAATTAAACAACATTACTTTTTTTATATCTATAAATTATTACTTATTTTATATAACTAGACACAGTATGTTTAACATGTATTTAAAAATGTATATTTATCTAAAGTATGAAATTATTGTGATTAAATTATTAATTCAATATAAATTAAGGAAGTGTAAATTTATTTATAGTTTATTTGTCCGGCAATTACTTAGTGTATGCTATTACCACAACCAACATATTACACCGCGGCTGGAACGGCTGTACAACCTACTAGTTACATCCTTACTATTTAATATTTACATCCTACGGAAGTATTGCAACCGCAAAAAACTTCGGTTTTCAAATTTTAACGGAAATATCCATTTTGATCATCCCTGAAACTATTCTGACTAGTTTCGGATGACGTCTGTACGTATGTGCCGTACGTACGTATCTCGCATAATTCAAAAACGATTAGCCGTAGGATGTTGAAATTTTGGGTTTGGGACTGGTATAACATCTAGCTGTACACCTCCCCTTTTGATGGCAATCGGCTAGACCAAATGTGTCCAAAAACGCCCAACAAACTGGATTTTGGACTTTTTTTTAACTGCAGTATAATAAGCCCTCATTGAGAGCTTTTCAACGATATATTATAAGTGGTACTTATTTTCATTGGTTCCAGAGTTATAGCCAAATAAAATTTTAATTAATGAAATATTTGAATATTACAAGGGGAAGGCACATCGGTTCGAATCAGACTTCATCTCCTTTTTTTTAATTTAAATATATTGATTTATTAACAGTTATTAACCTTTCATTGTAAAAAAAAATTACGGTGAATAATTATTGAAATTTATTAATGAAATAAAATTTTATATACTTTTAAAAATGTGTATATGTATTTTAATAGGCATATAAGGAAGTCATGTTGTGTCCGCATCTGTATTTTAAATATTAATATTTTGCTCTTTTGTTCGTTTATTATTATAATTTTAAAAATAATCTTTATTATACAATATATTTAAAAATAATTAGCTTAATATTTGAGTTATATTTAAATATAGCTGTAATTGTCATGAAAGCATTAATTTAAGTGCACGTTTTAATAGTGTATAACAGAAAGATAAAAGCAAAAACCGTATCCAAAAATCCGGTTTTTTAGCTTTAACAATTCAAACCGATACATTTGAATATAATAGTGCTGTATTTCAAATAGGTTTACATCAGACCCCAAGTTTCATTAAAATAGGTTAAGATTTGCGTCCGGTAGAACGAAAGAAAAAAATTTAAACATATATATATGTATAAACATGACCGGGCGCAGTAGAGATTTCAAAATTTCTTCGAAATGCTAAAATAATCGTATTCTGAGAAACCTAATTGCTATTCATTACTGTAGTTATTAGTTACTCTTTCAAAAAGTACCGGGAATTTGTATTTTAAAACAGCCTCGTTAATGATTTTTTAAGTCAGATCGTAGCACTTTTTTTTCTTTGTTAACCCTCCAGGTCCACAGTTAAGTATTACTTACTTATAGAGGATGGGATGAATGATTTGTAGCGTATGTGAAAATGCATGCCTGACCGGGATTCGAACCCGGGGCCTGCGGGTGAAACGTCGAGACGCTACCACTCGCGCCACGGAGCCCGACTCAGATGGTAGTACTGTACTTTATTAATATACTCAAAACAAGCACAAGTTTTTTTTATAGCAGCTGGTTGAATCAGTTCTTTTCAGTAGTGCATCACGATTTTTGCAATGAACTAAATTATTAAACAAAGAGTTTGCCTTAATTTTGTGTTGCGGACTGAATTTCATGTTCCGACTGGTAAAAAATGATAGAAAAGGCTTATGATGAATTAGTTTTATCAAAAAGACGTGATTACGAGTTGTACAAAGCGTTTAAGGGGAGTCTAGAGATCGTGGAAGACATGCCTCGTTCTGGACGATCTTCAATCTCTTCAACCGATGAAAACATAAAAAAAAACGAAGTAAATTCTGCAGGATAGTTTAAGCGAAATAGCTCGTAACCTTAACATATCTCACGCATATTTTCGTTTGATTTTGGACTTGAGACGTGTCGCCGTACGGCTTGTTTAAAAAAAGCTCAGTTCTATTTAAAAACATTATTGGGAAACAGGTCTCTTTAGACGTGCTGGTCGAGCCAATTCTGATCCCACATTTATGGAACGCATCATAACCGGTGATGAGAAATGAATCTACGGGTCTGATATGCAAACAGATCAACAGTCCGCAGAATGAAGGACAAAAGATGAGCCGAAACCGAAAAAAAACTACGTAAACGTCTCTAAAGTCAACGTGATGCTGGTTGTTTTCTTCGGTATTTGTGGTTTGTTGCATGACACATTTATTCCAGAAGAGCAAGCAGTCAATAAAGAATACTATTTGGCCGTATTGAAGCATTTGAGTGAAAGAATTCATCAGAAGTGGTCAGATTTGTGGAAGAAAAATTCGTGGATTTTACACGATGATAATGTGCCATCGCATAGAGCGATAATTGTGATCGAATTTAAGGCTAAAAACGCAATCGATACTATCGATTGACCAAAATATTCACCAGATCTGTCCTCGTATGATTCTGTCGGTTTTCGAAGTTAAGATTGGCGCTCCAGGGTACCTGTTTTGACTAGATTGAAGCCATAAAGCAAAATTCGTAATGGAAGCCGAAGGGCGTACAGGTAAGCGTCTATAAAAAGTGTTTCAAACACTGGAAGAAATGCTGGCATATAAGTGTTGCATCATCAAATGGGGCCTACTTTTAAGGCGAAAAAATAAATATTGATGAATAAATAAAAGTTGTGCGTTTTATTTAATAATTTCCGGTAGTATTTTGACACTGCATTATATATATACGAGGTGTGATAAAAAAAATATGGTGAATGAATTTTTATAGCGGCAACTGCCGACGCTACATCCATATGCTGTAATTTGTCCAATAGCGTGATCAACTGAGACAGGCAGGGACAAGTTGTAACACGTTCGAGCTTGCCAGTCAGATGCCAGAGCCGCTAGAGTGAGGTTGTGTTTATCGAGTCTGTCGCGCAACATGGATTTTGAACAACGCATTAACATTAAGTTTTGTTTTAAGTTGGAAAAGAGTGCCAAAGAAGCTCACGAAATGTTAGAATCGGTGTACGGCGATAATGCGGTAACTTTGAAGACCGTGTACAAGTGGTATGACCGATTTAAAAACGGTAATGAGTCTGTTGAAGACGAGCAACGGGCGGGACGTCCAGTAACGTCAAAAACAGTTGAAAATGTGCAAAAAGTGGAAACAATGGTTCGTTCAAACAGGCGATTGACTATTTGAGAGCTATCGGAAGAACTTAGATCTCGTACGGATCCGTTCAAAGCATTTTAACTAATGAATTGCAAATGAGACGAGCGAGTGCAAAATTTGTTCCCAGACTTTTGAGTGATGAACAGAAGGAAAATCGTGTGTCAATTTGGACGGAGTTGAAGGGTCGTCTTCTTGCAGATCCGGACTTCATGGCCAAAATTGTAACTGGAGATGAAATTTGGGTCTATGGCTATGACCCTGAGACCAAAATGCAGAGTTCCCAATGGAAAACCAGTTCATCTCCTCGCCCTAAAAAGCCACGTCAGTCAAAATCCAACATCAAGGTCATGCTCGTTGTTTTTTTCGATAGCGAGGGTATAGTGCGATCAGAGTTCGTTCAAGGGGAACAACTGTACACTCTGAATTTTATAAGGGTGTACTGCAACGTTTGCAAAACGACGTACGAAGAAAGCGACCAGAAAAATGGACCGATGGCTTCCTTCTTCACTACGACAACGCGCCGTGTCACACCTCGCTTCTCATTCGCGAGTTTTTGGCCGAAAAAAGTGTTCCTATCTGTCCAAATCCGCCATACTCACAGGATTTAGCACCATGCGACTTTTGGCTCTTCCCAAAAATTAAAACTGTGCTTAAAGGAAAACTTTTTGACACCGTTGCTGACCTTGAGAGGGCCACGACCGAGCAGCTTAAAAAAAACCCTTCCGAAAGACGCCTTCCAGAAATACCTGCAGTCATGGAGTCAACGTTGGGATAAGTGCACTACTAGCCAAGGACAGTACTTTGAAGGAGATTAAATTGAATTCTATGTAACCTTATTACTTTTTTTAATAAAAAATTATTCACCGTATTTTTTTATCACACCTCGTATATATATATATATATATATATATATATATATATTATATATACACACACACACACACACACACACACACACACAAATATTTATAGAAACATCATGCAGTGAAATTTCATCCAATTTTTGTATGATTCCATTGACCTATAAGCACCAGTCTTTATATTATTTTTTTATTCCAATTAATTCAACGAAAACATTCAAGTTTGTATTTAAGAAATGGTGTAGAAATTTTTTATCGAGTAAAAAATAAATGTTATGCCTTACCGGAATAAAATTCCAGCTACTTCAGATGAAAGGTTAACACGGAACCACTCGGCCACGCAGATCAATAAGTATTATCGTATATAATCCGATAATTTTGAGAAAATATTTAATAAAATATAATAATTTTTTTTTTAAATAAAATTATTAAATAAAACCTTTGTAAAAAATTAAAGAAGTTTGAATACTGAAAACATTTTCAATTCCATTAAGTTATACGCCGATATAAAATCCAATATCCGTGATACTAATTAACGAAACTTTTAACGGTATAGGTATTAAAGGAAGAAACTTAATTCATAGTAAGTTGTTTGATATTAATCAGTATCTATAACGACTTAACTTAGACGATTTAAGTTTTATAACACTGGTAAAAATTAAAAAAAGAATCTTGAATAAATGTTTTTCTAACTTTATTTACGTTAATTAATTTCTCTTCAAAATCTTTTATAAAAATGTAACCGTACCGAATAAGTCAATTAAAAAATGAACTAACACAAAAGGAGAGTAGATAAAACCCTCGTTTTTTTTTTGTAATTTCAAAAAAATTACTAATATATCCACGGCTTTTTCATAAAAGAAAAGTTTTGTAAATCTATAGATTATGTTATATAATCGTAATACTCGACCTCAACCAGACACATATTAGTAATATCTATTCACAGTATGTATTACTCCCATAGAAAAATAGTACTATTGATCGTGGAATGAATTATTTACGAAAAAATATTTTAAATCTAATTTTCGTTATTAATATCAATCCTTATCGAATAAAATATTCAAGTGAGTAGAAGAGAAAAGCCATCTTGTTTGTACAATGCCATTTTCCTATTTTTACTTCCTTTACTTTGTACAAGGAAGTAAAAATAGGAATTGTGATCGCAAAAAATTTGGGGTTTCCAAATTTCAACGAAAATATCCATTTTGACCATCCTTTTTTTTTTTTTTTTTTTAACCTCCGGGTCTACAGTTAAGTATTACTTCAGAGGATGGGATGAATGATTTGCAGCGAGTGTGAAAATGCCATGCCTGAACGGGACACGAACCCGGGACCTCCGGGTGAAAGGCCGAGACGCTACCACTGGCGCTAAAGAGGCCGGCATTTTGGTCATTCCTGATTCCATTTTGACTAGTTTCGGCGTGACGTCTTAACTCAAAAACGATTAACCGTAGGATGTTGAAATTTTGGGTTAAGGACTGTTGTAACATCTAGTTGTGCATCTCCGGTTTTGATTGCAATCGATTGGACCAAAAGCGTCCAAAAAAGCCCAAAATCCAAATTTTTTTTTTGATTTTAGCCTTTTTCTTAACTGTAGTATTAACCCTCATTTTTTCAACGATATATCAAAAGTAGTACTTATTTTCATTGGTTCCAGAGTTATAGCCAAATAAAATTTTAATTAATGAAATATTAGGATCTTACAAGAGTAAGGCACACAGGTTCGAATCAGAATTCGTATACTTGCAGTTTTATTTACTTTTTTTTTTAATTTAAATATATTGATTTATTAATAATTATTAACCTCTGATAGTAAAAAAAAGTATTACGTTAAATAATAATTCGATAATAACAATAAAAATAGTAAAAAACATCAGAAGTTATTAATTAAATAAAATTTTATGTACTTTTCGTTTGAAAAAATGTGTATATGTAATTTAATAGGCGTAGAAATTAGTCATGTGGTGTCCACGTCATTTTCTTTTTTAATAAATAATTATTTCTAATGTGTACGTTGCAATCTGTTCTACTAGTAAAAAATAAGCAACACTCTCATGGCTGAAATGAGGATCATATGTATGACATGTAACCTTGTACATACTCAGGCCGACAATTCCTGAATTTTATAGTTAATTGAACCCGTATCACAAATTTACACCGGTATCCACTATCCAGTATTGAAATCCGTATAAAAGCAACTAAATTTTACTAAGATTCGAACCTTAGAACCTTCGACTTAGAATTGATTTACGACAATCAGTTTACCACTAGACCAGCCCGGTGATTATGTATATATTCTTTACTTTTCCATTTTGTTTTGTAAAATACCGTCCCCAATGAGTATTCTATATGCAAAATGGAATAAATCTATTATGAGACCATCAAACAAATTTTTATACAAAAAAATTTAGATATGTATGTTCTATATGATCAGTAAGTATATATATATATTTTTAAAATAAAAAAATTTATTTGAAATAATAAATATATTTCTTGTATTTATAATAATAAACGAGTTTATAAAACAAATTTTGGGGAATAAGATTGTAAAACACTTACGAAACAATGATAGAGAAAAATGGAAAAATTATGTTTACACATTTAAAAATACAGATACATCACTTGTGACTATAACCTATTCTATTCTAGTAACTTGTGACTATTTATAACCTATTCTATTCATGAAAATAATGAAAAAGTACATATAAACATATGTCTTAAACTGTTTGCGAGCTACGGCTAGTGAAACATTTCACTCTGATTTCAGCAACACCGATGAAACGAGATCGTACTGAAATATTTAGGGCATTAATAAAGGGACAAAATTAGTGTTTTTTTGTCATTTTTGAGCTGAGAAAGCGAATAAAATAGGTCCCAGAACCGTATCTGCAGTAGCTTTTGAGAAATCTGGGGTGAAATCCCCTTTTTTTAATGTTTGAGGTGCAATAACCTTGTTAAATAGGTAATAAATACATAAAACTTACAAACAAAATTTGTAGAGAATTTAATTTTGAAAAACATGGTGTATGATAAATTGTATAAAACAAAGAAAAGTTACAAAAAATCGAATTTAATTTAGAAATAGTACACTAAACCAAAGTCCATCAGACGTGTCAGTTTATATTAAAAAATGAGCCCGCCATTTTCAGCCTAAGGGACTGATTCAGAAAATAGAAATAAATAAAAGAGTTCATTGGACAAATGTTCTGCCTTGCTTCTACTGTCATTTACTTCATACGTACTTCTACTGTCATATTTTTCTACTGTCATCTACTTATAAAGAATACATTTTTACTTTCCCGCCTAGTGCTATAGCAGAGCTATAAATTTAGAAAGGAAATTACTGAGATCGGTTCTATTTGATCGGTTTTCTCCCGATCTTTATGTTTTGTCACCTAAGGAACCCAACCGTAAACACAAAAGACGTATGGAAATGTTCGTACGTACTTGTGTGTGTTCGGAGTTTCACACGTTATATCTCCTGAACTATTCGACCCATTTTGACCAAACATGGCTAGAATACTTTTATATCGGGGATTGATGTCATTAAATTTTCAACATAAAAGGCTGTAGAGCAAGGTAACCGTCAATATCTCTCGAAATCTCGCCTACTTAATGTCTTTTTTTTTTTTAGCCACGTTGCTAACAATTAAAAAAAAAAAAAAGTAATTAAAAAAAATAACAAGTGGTTGAGTGGGTATAGTGTGTCATTAGTACGCCCTCTCACCACAGGGAGCGCTAGCGTAGAGTACTGAGGTACAGCTGTTGTAGTCGTCTCTTTTTTTCTGTTTATCCTCCGAACTACCGTAAATTATTACTTCAGAGGATGATATGTTTGAGAATAAATGAAGTGAAGTGTTGTACAGTCTCACGTCGACCATTTCTTAGATGTATGGTTAATTTAAACCCAACCACCAAAGAACACCGGTATCCACGATCTAGTATTCAAATCCGTATAAAAGTACTGCCTTTATTAGGATTTCAACCTTAGAACTCTCGACTGCAGCCGTCTTTTTTTTTCTCCTGTTTAGCCTACGGTAACTACCGTTTTGATAATACTTCAGAGGATGAATTAGGATGATATGTATGAGTGTAAATGAAGTGTAGTCTTGTACATTCTCAGTTCGACCATTCCTGAGATGTGTGGTTAATTGAAACCCAACCACCAAACAACACCGGTATCCACGATCTAGCATTCAAATCCATGTAAAAATAACTGGCTTTACTAGGACTTGAACGCTGGAATTCTCGTCTTCCAAATCAGCCGATTTGGGAAGACGCGTTCACCACTAGACCAAACCGGTGGGTTCGACTGCAGCCGTCTGCTATGTTGTAACGTCACAGGTGAGAACGGTAGAATTAAATAAATGAATAATATTTCAAATGGCCGCTAGTACCACCACATCTCCTTAAATGAAATACGGTATACGCGCGCGCTTTAATTTGAATCATTCAATTAAATAAACGAAAAAATATTATATTTAAAAAAAAAATATATTTTAATTAAGTTGGGTGTCTAAGCCGTGCATCAGAAAAAAGCCGCGTGTTGTAAGCTTTTTTAATAAAAACTTTATATCTTAAAAACGAATATTTTAATGAAATTTGGTATACATGTACCCAATTTTTCTTTTTTTTTGTCTTCAGTCAAATGACTGGTCCGGCTATGCCGTTCTCGGTCTCCATCACCCAGCAACTGGGACTCGGTCCTTTGTGTTTCGCCCCCAACGCCCCGAGGGACAGCCACGCCGGGACTCAGTCTTTTAGTTCAGGGGCTCGAGAGTCCCCGCACTTCATCTCCGTCGTCCACCCGTGTAAATAAGGGCGAAGGCAACTCCGTACAGAGCTGTACCTCGATATTTTATTTGCAGTATTCCCGACACAAATCCTGTCACAGTGTCGAAGAATATATTTTTTTGTCTTCAGTCATTTGACTGGTTTGATGCAGCTCTCCAAGATTCCCTATCTAGTGCTAGTCGTTTCATTTCAGTATACCCCCTGCATCCTACATCCCTAACAATATGTTTTACATATTCCAAATGTGGCCTGCCTACAGAATCTTTTCCTTCTACCTGTCCTTCCAATATTAAAGCGACTATTCCAGGATGGCTTAGTATGTGGCCTATAAGTCTGTCTCTTCTTTTAACCATATTTTTCAAATGCTTCTTTCTTCATCTATTTGGTGCAACACCTCTTCATTTGTCACTTTATCCACCCATCTGATTTTTAACATTCTCCTATAGCACCACGCATTTTAAAAGCTTCTAATCCTTTCTTTTCAGATACTCCGATCGTCCAAACTTCACTTCCATATAAACCGAGACTCCAAACATATACTTACAAAAATTTTTTCTTAATTTAAATTAATTTTTGATGTTAAAAAATTATATTTCTGACTGAAGGCTCGTTTCGCTTGTGCTATTCGGAATTTTATATCGCTCCTGCTTCGTCCATCTTTAGTAATTCTACTTCCCAAATAACAAAATTCTTCTACCTCCATAATCTTTTCTCCTCCTATTTTCACATTCATTGGTCCATCTTTGTTATTTCTAATACATTTCATTACTTTTGTTTTGTACTTGTTTATTTTCATGCGATAGTTCTTGCGTAGGACTTCATCTATGCCGTCCATTGTTTCTTCTAAATCCTTTTTACTCTCGGCTAGAATTACTATATCATCAGCAAATCGTAGCATCTTTATCTTTTCACCTTGTACTGTTACTCCGATTCTAAATTGTTCTTTAACATCATTAACTGCTAGTTCCATGTAAAGATTAAAAAGTAACTGGGGTAGGGAACATCCTTGTCGGACTTCCTTTCTTATTACGGCTTCTTTCTTATGTTCTTCGATTATTACTGTTGCTGTTTGGTTCCTGTACATGTTAGCAATTGTTCTTCTATCTCTGTATTTGAACCCTAACTTTTTTAAAATGCTGAACATTTTATTCCAGTCTACGTTATCGAATGCCTTTTCTAGGTCTATAAACGCCAAGTATGTCGGTTTGTTTTTGTTTAATCTTCCTTCTACTATTAATCTGAGGCCTAAAATTGCTTCCCTTGTCCCTATACTTTTCCTGAAACCAAATTGGTCTTCTCCTAACACTTCTTCTACTCTCCTCTCAATTCTTCTGTATAGAATTCTAGTTAAATGTACCCAACAAAATTTTACCTTAAAAAATTCCAAAATTAAAATTTTTACAGCTCAGAAAGTATTATAGTTTTATCGTATCTTATTTGTAAATTATTTAAAATTAATTCTTTTTCAAAAATGCTTATTATTTTGAAATCGATTCGTTTGATAAAAAGTAAGGTTTAAACAGGTTAATGTATGCGATATATGTGCGGGCGGACGGTGGTGCAGAGTTTTCCCCTCCTTCTACGTAAAAAAAAAAATTATGTAATACACGTATCTAAAATACGGGTGGAATTAAATACCTGTATGTATATAAAAATTGAAGTTAATTGAAAACAGTGTTTAATTAATACTTAACACTTAATTTTATATTAATTAATTACTAAAATTAATGTAACATGTAAAGCTATTTGTTAAATAATAAAAACAAACTTAAAATTTTATTTTACATATCGGCGTTATAAAGGGGGGAAGGAAATGTATTCTCTAGTGATCTATTAGATACATAGAGGGTTGGAGCTAATGTGGTCTAATTTGACGGAAATGAATGGAAACATTTAGTTCAGTTTTAGTTTAAGGGCCCCTAGGGGCGGATATTTATGTGGTGTACCTAAAAAGGGATGTAGTATAAACTTGTCACTCAATTTTTGATTTATTAGTTCACTATATTAACAGCTATGTTTGTAAATAAAACTAGGAAAATATTTATTTATTAATGCTTTTTTCATTAATATAAATAAATCTACGGTTTATTTCATTTTTCCCGTTTTAATTTCTTAAATATCTTCTGAATTAATATCAACATATTATAATGTTACCAAAAATATTTAAGTAAAGTAAATTGTTTCAATTAATTATAAAAATTTTGAATAATAATTAATTTAAATCAAAATAAAATTAACCAGAATTTACAAAAGATTTTTTTTTACAAGTTTTTAATTATTTGAATGAAATATTTAATTTCCTTTTTCAAAAGATACCTCGTGGTATCTTATATATTAAAAAGATACCTCATTGTTATTTTCTGGACCACACTACAGATTGCGAATAAAATGATCCAATATTTGTTTTGGCAATAATTATTTACATTAACAATTTTTTTAATGTGTTTTATGTTGAGAAAAGTGACAGCAGTTCATAAATATTAGTTTCTTCTCTTTTCAAGCGCGCTGTTTATGTTTCGTTCCAAGATGGCTGACAGAGGAAGACTGACTGTTAAACAGCGCATAAAGACTGCGTTGTTTTTAAATGAAACGAAAAATGTGGTGCTTATACAAAGAGGCTTTGGTGCACATTTCAAACTCTTTGGTCGCCGTCATTATCAATAATAGGTAACTTTACGAAGTTGCCAGAATGTTGAAGCTGTCAGAGCAGAGTTACTGAGGAACACGGGCAGAAATTGTCAAGAAAAGCAACAGCACAACTTGGAAATTCTAGGCGATCTGAGCAGCGAATTTTAAAAACAGATTTTCATTTGTATCCGTACAAAGTAATAACATTGCCTAAATCAGAGGTTCCCAAATTTATTTTTCTCATAGACCACTTTCAAAATTTTGCTGGTTCCAGTGGACCTCTTGCAGCTACATTTCTACCATATTTCCAGTCGACGGAAAATGTGAAGATTAGATCTAACTATGAAAATTTGCGTTACGGCTGAGTTCCACGAACTAACAGCTTCCGAAAAAAAAGTGTAAATTAATCGGTTAATTTTTGATCGACTGTGCTGTGAGTGGATGTCAAAAAAGTAAAGTTGGCCGATCAAAAAAAATGCTTCCATCAAACTTTACATTTTTGACTTCTACTCACAGCACAAGAAAGCTATCGATTCTCACTTATTTTATTTAGAAAACTTCCCATTCAGAGTGGTAAAAAGCAAAAGAAAAATAGTATATTTTTTGTGCTGCATTTATTCAAATATGTAATCATTTCACTATTAATTATTATTGTTATCATATTGCAATGTAATATAATAAAAATTGTCGTAGTATAATTAAAATTAAACATTAATAACGTAATGCAACTTCTACAATGACAATCGCAAAATAGTTACAATTTTAATGGGAGGGATGAACTTGATGGATTGACAGCAAATTATCAATATTTGGCTTCAGTTTTGTTAGGAATAAGCGCAAATCTCCCCGTTCTGTGATATTGAATCTGCTCCTTTTTTTTGATAAAAGGTTTGTAACGACACTAAAACTTTTTTCGTCAAGATATGACGAGGGAAACGCTATCAAAAGCTTTCTCGCAATTCCCCACAGTCCATGATATTTTTCTGGTATTTCTGCCTGCTGCCAAAATTTTGATATCCTCTTTTAAATTTCACCTTCAGCTCCTCATTAGTACTAAGCTCGAGTAGCTCCTCTTGTAATATCACATTCTCCACTTCCGTTTCATCAAATGGATTTATGATCCGTGGTGGTATTTCCATCGTCAGAACATCTTCAAATCTGATTTTGAAGTCATCATACAGGGCAATTAAATGTTGAACGTATGTCTGAATATCCTCATCAAGGCATTCTACCTGTGACAAGTTTGAAAAGTGCTAGCTTTGCAAGTCTCGACACGTTCGTTGAACTGAATATGGAATATGCAAGTTTTTACAAGTAACAGTCGCTGAGCTTCTCAAAACATTATCTGCCTAGATTGATACGCAAAGTCAATCCAACATTTTGGTTCTTCACTATCGAAAATAGATGAATTTTCGTGAACCCCCATTTTTTTTGTCACGCCAACGCAGCCCCCGTCGAGTCTCCCGTGGACCCCTGGAGGTCCACCTGGACCACTTTGGGAATCAATGGCCTAAATTAACGGTTGAGAACAAATATCAAAGAATGGCATTTGCTGAACGGTCTGTGACGTTCACAACATTGTCGAACAATGTTTGGTTTTCAGATGAGGCACATTTTCACCTAGACGGGGTTGTTAAATAAACAAAATGTGCGTTTCAAAAATTCTACACGAGGTTCCTAAAAAGGTGCATCAAGCTCCATGAATTATGGTACGGGCAGCTATCTCAAGTCACGGAGTAATAGGGCTATTATTTTTTGAACAGACAGTGAACAGTGAACGTTACCTAAACATGTTGCGTAATAATTTTGTTCCTTAACCTCTTGCAAACGAGCTTTGACACCACTGTTCGTGACGAGGGTTCTTTAGGAGAACGATCAGGAGGCTCAGCCTCCTGAGATGAGGGGATGAGGGAAAGCCTTCTCCGGAGCTGCCGTTCGCACGTGCTTGTACGAGTGGGGGTAGCGATGAGGCACGGAGTCTCTTGCCCCCCGAGCGAAAAAGACGAAATCCCAGCGGGGATGCCCCATTCGGGATGTGTCCCCGTTAGAGGCATTGGCATAATTACCCTGAGCTCCCGGAGTGGGGATCCAGGGACGGCATAGCCAGACCTGGTGGATTATATTCTGGGGGTTTTTAGGCGGGCCGAGACGTGGTGGCCCGTTAGAGTAAAGGATACTCCCCTGGGCGGTAATACTTAACTGCAGGATCCGGCCCAGGGGAGAAGAAAAAAAATCTCTTGCAAAAGGGTTTCGATTAGAAAACTAGTAGTTCATGTAGGATGGAGCCAGACCGCACACAGCTAATGTTGTTTTAGACTTTCTAAATTAAAAGTTTTATCGCGAAGGTAATTTCAAACCGATTTTCTAATCGTTTTGCCTGTGGACAGAACTGGTTCCCATACAGTCCTGATTTGTGTCTGTGTGATTATTTTCATCGGGGATTTATAAAGGAAAAGATTTTTCCTAAATATCCTCGTACAGTTGATAGAACTGCGAGTACTAATCATAGCGGCGTGCAACGAGATGACCGAGGATATGTGACGTCGAGTTATTAATAACATAGAAGTTCGTGTTGAAGAAGTTGGTAGACGTGATAACATAATCTCCAGGTATATAGTAAACACGTTGTATTTTTCTTTCTGTATTGGGTTTGAAATACATATTTTTTAATAAAACCAAATATTGGATCATTTCGTGGGCCACTCTGTAAAATTGCTAAGGACTATCAAAAATAATCCCCTAAATAAGTTAATTAAAAAAAAACAAATGCGGTAACTACCACTGAACTTAAGTACAATACGTGAACTGAAAGTCTGCCCTTCACCAACTGCTGTGTCTAGTGTACTAATCATTGCATTGTACTGCCCTAATGTGTTTGCATTCTGTAAACAAATGTGTCATGATATTAGTAACCGGATAATGTGGAACAAATCAGAGAAACCTTAGTACGAAGAAATCAAATTGACATGCGTCACGCGAGACTGGCGCGTTTCACAAACGACTGTTTGTGACACGTATTACGAAAACGATTGCGCTTGAAGCTACATGATTCAACACATTATAGATGACGAAGTTGCTTGGCAGTAGTTTTGTCAGGAAATAATGAATAAATTACAGACGATACATTTTAAAATAATGTAATTTTTAGTGATGAGTCACATCAGTGGTAAGGTGAACACCCATAACTGCCGAATATGGGATGGAGAAAACCCTCATGAAACTTTGAAGCACATTCGTGATAACCCTAAGATCAATGTTTTTTTTTGCGCTCTAAACAAACAAAAATTTGGCGTCCCCGTTCTTCTTCCAGAAGGTAACCGTAAACGGTATCGTTTATCTGATTATGATTAAAAATTTTCTATTTTCTCATTTAGAAGATGATTATCAATATGGACGCCTTTAATATCAGCAAGATGGAGTACCAAACTTACTTTTGGCTAGATGTTCGAGATTTTCTTGAAACTCGATTCCCAGATGGGTGGATCGGTCGTGAAGGTTCAATTGTATAGAAACATCTTGCTCCACAGATTTAATCCTGCTAGATTTTTTTTTTATCGGATTTCATTAAAGTTTATGTACCACTGCCGATCTTGTTAAACTAAGACTTCGAATTAACGCCGCAACCTACAGAGAGAACGTCCGACTTCCTGGTTACAGTCTTCAATTAAATTGATTTCAGGTGGGATGTGTGTCGCATAAAAAATGGGAAATATATCGAACCAAAGTGTCGCTGGTTGACAAATGTGATGGGTTTTTATATGAAATGAGAACTCAACCGAATCTGTAAGTTATAAAATGGTCGTATCATCTATGCATACATTTTTGATAAAAATTTATGAATAAAATTATAGGTAATTGATCGTATCGATTTCTAGTTATATCAATGTTTAAATTCCATATTTATAATGGATGAATGAGTTGAAAGTAGACACTGGTTTCGTTTTCATTCGTAAATTAAAACGAGGTTTAAAAGTTAAAATTTCGTTTATAAAGTTTACAAAGTTGTGAAAAGAGTAATTTCCGCAACAAATTGTTTTTGCGTATACAGTTTATAAATCACAGAATTTAACGTGGAAGTTATTCCTAAATGTAAGCTATACAAAAACGTCTTTGGAGTTGACGTATTTACGTACGTTATAAAAAATTTCAAGACATTGAAGGGTTAATATATTTATATCTGATATAGTAACAAATTCACAAATAACGAATCGAAAGTACGAAAGAGAAATCAATTGTAAGTACGTTTTTCATAAACTTATTATTATAATTATTTATTTTTACAAATATTAATTGTGTAAATAAATATTTGAATATTAAACTTTTTTTATTGACTTTTATTTAAAATCATAACAACTTTTCTTATTAAATTTTTTTATATTTGTTAACCTTTGTGTAACAACTCGAATGATTTTCAAAGCAATTTTCTATTTTTATGATAAATAATATATATATATTAAATTATACAAGTACTATATTATAACAAATAAATAAAATTACTTACTTTTATGGATAGTAATGTATTCATTAAAAAATATTAAAACGAACTTATCCGCAATCTCACCTAAAAAAAAAAATACAAAATATGAAAATTACAGTTTCAATAAACTTAAAAGTACAAAAAGAAAAATCTACTCTAAACTGCTATTAAAACTCTCAAAAATGTAAAGAAAAAATGTTGATATTGAATTTAAAACTAGAAAAACTTTAACTCAGATTGCCCGCCGTTGGTGTAATATAGTCTAATATGAGTATAGCCAATTTTATATAAAATTGGATATTTTCTAGGTTCATTCCTAATATTGAAAGAAGAAAAATAATTTAATGCATAAATATGGATATGCGTTTACATATTTGAAATAAAAGAGAAGGTTTGCTCTTTCCAGTATTCTGATAAAACTGTCGCAGTAAGTGTATATGAAGGTCGGATTTCCTGTTTTAGTTAAGAAAGAAAAACCTACCGGGTTGAGCTAATTATGACGTCTTCCCCCAAATCAGCTGATTTGGATGTCGAGAATTTCAGCGTTCAAGTCGTAGTAAAGGCAGTTATTTATATACGGATTTGAATACTAGATTGTGGTAACCGGTGTTCTTTGGTGGTTGAGTTTCAATTAACCACATATCTCAGGAACGGTCCAACTGAGATTACACTCATACATATCATCCTCATTCATCTTCTGTAGTATTATCTGAAAGGTAATTACCGAAGGTTAAACAGGAAAAAGAATGTTAAGAAAGAAAGGATATTGCACTACTGTAATGATTTCTGAAAATAATATTGCTTTGGTTATTTCGGCTAGTTTTCGGTCTTTTTACTTCCTTGTACGAAGTAAAAGGAAGTATTGTGATCACGAAAAATGTCAGATTTCAACGGAAATATCCATTTTGTCTATATCTGAATCCATTTTGATTAGTTTCGGCGTGACGTCTGTACGTACGTATATATCTCGCATAACTTAAAAACGATTAACCGTAGAATGTTTAAATTTTGGATTTAGAACTGTTGTAACATCTAGTTGTGCACTTCCCCTTTAAAATCTAAAAAAAAAAAATGGATTTTGGACATTTTCTTAACTGCAGTAATAAGCCCACATTGAGAGCTTTTCAATGATATATCATAAGTGGTACTTATTTTCATTGGTTCCAGCGTTACAGCGAAATAAAATTTTAATTAATGAAATATTTGGATCTTGGAACGGATTGGAACCGCAAAAGTGGAGGGAGAAATTTCACAAATTTCTCCCTTCGAATCGCAGAGCCTGGAGAGTATCCCTTGCAGCTGTATGATTCTGTTAATCGAGCGTGTTTTTTCATGTGTATTTTAATGTCAGGTCTATGTTTAAATTTTCTTTTAATTTTATGGACGGATTTGTGAATAGCGTTCCATATCCGTTTGAACCAGCGTTCTCAAACCCATTTTTGGGTCAGACCGCGGGAGACTAGGCTTTTAAAACCTGTGCTCCTGACGTAATTCCCCTTCAGACCTTCCACTGAAGTCCTTTCGGTGCTAACGCTTCATAGGTTAGCAGGAATACGCCACAACGGGGTACTAATTATATAAAGGGAGCAATGCGCCCCCTTTTTAAACCAATTGCTGGTTTAAATTAATTGTAAGTATTAAGATATTTTATAGTATAGATAAGAAGTTCTTCATCTACTTCTTCGGTGGCTGCCCTACATTTGGACCTTAAGATGGGAAGGCACATCGGTTCGAATCACATATCTCCTTTTTCTTTTTAATTTTTTTATTTTATATAAATTTATTGATTTATTAATATTTATGAACCTCTGATTGTAAAAACAAAATTTAAGATAAATAATAATTGAATAATAACTAAAAAAAAAAACCTGTAAAAATATCAGAAGTTATTAATGAAACAAAATTTTATCTACTCTTCATTTTAAAAAAATGTGTATATATAATTTAATAGACGTATAATCTTTTTAATCTTTACATAGAACTAGCAGTTAATGATGTTAAAGAACAATTTAGATTCGGAGTAACAGTACAAGGTGAAAAGATAAAGATTTGATGATGATATAGTAATTCTAGCCGAGAGTAAAAAGGATTTAGAAGAAACAATGAACGGCATAGATGAAGTCCTACGCAAGAACTATCGCGTGAAAATAAACAAGAACAAAACAAAAGTAATGAAATGTAGTAGAAATAACAAAGATGGACCGCTGAATGTGAAAATAGGAGTAGAAAAGATTATGGAGGTACAAAAATTTTGTTATCTGGGAAGTAGAATTACTAAAGATGGACGAAGCAGGAGCGATATAAAATGCCGAATAGCACCAACTAAACGAGCCGTCAGTAAGAAATATAATTTGTTTACATCAAAAATTAATTTAAATGTCATGAAAAGATTTTTGAAAGTGTATGTTTGGAGTGTCGCTTTATATGGAAGTGAAACTTGGACGATCGGAGTATCTGAGAAGAAAAGATTAGAAGCTTTTGAAATGCGGTGCTATAGGAGAATGTTAAAAATCAAATGGGTAGATAAAATGACAGATGAAGAGGTATTGCGGCAAATAGATGAAGAAAGAAGCATTTGGAAAAATATAGTTAAAAGAAGAGACAGACTTATAGGCCACATACTAAGGCATCCTGGAATAGTCGCTTTAATATTGGAAGGACAGGTAGAAGGGAAAAATTGTGTAGGCAGCCCACGTTTGGAATATGTAAAACAAATTGTTAGGGATGTAGGATGTAGGGGTTATACTGAAATGAAACGACTAGCACTAGATAGGGAATCTTGGAGAGCTGCATCAAACCAGTCAAATGACTGAAGACAAAAAAAAAGACGTATAAAGAAGTCATGTGGTGTCCACATCAAATTTTTATATAAAATCCTAATGGAACTAAATCCAATCTAAGGAAGGCAAACCTATTACGGGTATCTTTGTAATAATTATAATTATAGGCATAATATTAATTCTAAGGTTATTTTTTATTATTTATATTGTTACAAAATAGTGTCAACATAAGTCATTCCAATTTAAACAGTATATTAGTCATAAAATTGTGCATCTATATAAATTTATTTACATCATCTTCATATTCTTGTATATTCGTGATATTAATGCATGGGGGCAGGTGTTAATTTATTATAGTTTTCTAGGGTAATAAATTTAATTTTAATTAATGTCAATCTTTAGCAGTCAGAATTTTGTTTGTCTATTTAATACTGCTATTTATTTTAAAAAGACTTTTAATTTTTATAGTTCTTTATTTAAATATTATATAAAGTGGCTCATACCTGCGCACGGGTTATACTATGTTTCCTAATTATATACTGCAGTTCTCTCTTTTACGTCATATTTTGTATAACGAAAATAAAGTCTTATTCCATTCAATTCAGTATACATTAAGATATTAAGGTATTAGAGAGATAAGAAGGAGGGGAAAAGCTGTAGTGGAAGACACTAAGCGAGGATAGGTTATATTTTGTTGAATTATATTTATAAAATAAATAAATATAATTGGTTATATCGAATGAGTTCCTAACATGTTCACAATTGATTTGGCGAGAAAAAATTATTTTTTTCAATTTAAAAGAAAACATTTTTCAATTTTTTTGATTTTAAAATAATTTTTATGTCCAAAATCAAGGAAATATAATGATTGTACGGGGAGGGGGCGGGCGGAGCCCCTCCGATTGTTACAATATACGGTTCGTAAATGTAAAATTATAATTTTACATTTCTATAATTTTTACTCAAAGTGAATTCCTAACATCTTTTCAACTGCATTTGGGGTAAAAGCTCATGTGTTTCACCTAGTCATTTTGCTAGAATCTAGCAAGAATAATAAATAGATCTAGTAGAATAATATCAATGAATGCTGTATGATACGAGTAAGTAAGTAATAAGTACGTTCAGTAGTTAATCGACAGTGGCATCGTACACGTTATTTTCAATCGCTCGAGAAATTAGTAGCAAAGAAAGTACCGTAAAATTCTTACAAGATAAAAATATATTACATAAGATTCCAAAGTGTAAAAACAAACATCGTATTTAAATGGACGTGTTAGGTGGCTATGTAAAAAACGAACTTATCGATCAGAAATTGGTTTACACAATAAAATATAGTTACAAGATACTATTATTATGTTTATGTACTGCTGATCAAAGGAAAACTACAAAATTTTATAAAAATGAATCTAAATGGCATCAGAGGCAATCACAGATTGAAAATATTACGTGAAGTAAGAGCTTATAATATATTTAAGAATCCCCAAAAAATTGGTGGACCAGGAATGACAGTAGAAATAGACGTTTTCAAAACGAAACCCACCGGGTTGGTCTAGTGGTGAACGCGTCTTCCTAAATCAGGTGATTTGGAAGTCGAGAGTTCCAGCGTTCAAGTCCTAGCAAAGTCATTATTTTTATACGGATTTGAATACTAGATCGTGGATACCGGTATTCTTTGGAGGTTGGGTTTCAATTAACCATACATCTCAGTAATGGTCGAACTGAGACTCTACAAGACTATACACTTCATTTACACTAATACATATCATCCTCTGAAGTATTATCTGAAAGGTAATTACCGGAAGCTAAACAGGAAAAAGAAAGTTTTTCAAAACGAAAATATAATATAGGTCATGTGTTGCCAAATCGTTGCTTTTTTTGAGGAATCTATCGTGAAACACGTGAGTCTTTTATGTATGCGGTGTCAGATAGGAAAAAAGAAATGTTGCTTCACATCATAACATATTGCGTTGAAAAATATGTCATAAGTGCCTATGATAGTATTATTTATTAGAAGGTTACGATTTCCAAAATTATACAGTGAAACGTAATGAAAATTTTGTAGATCCAGACAGCTCACACACAAAATATTGAAAATTTATGGGCACGTACTAAAAGCGATGCAACAAGAAAGAAAATGGTACCGCTACAACTATGATTGATTCTTATTTATGTAAATTTTTGTGTCGTATCGGCGCAGGGAAGATCTGTTTGATATAATGTTAGAGAATATTTCAACATTTCTAGTATTTAAATGAATTTGTTGTTACTTCATTTGCATTTAAATGAATGAAACATTTCTAGTATTTAAATCAATTTGTTGTTACTTCATTTGCTTTTTTTGTTTACTATGTTCATGTATTCATAAAGTATGTACGACATGTGTTCAAAAAGTAACGAGAATTTTTTTTTTTTTAGAAAGAATTTTATTTATTCGTCTACATTAATGTTATCCCCTTCAAAATAGTTCCCATTATATATTCTATACTCATGCCAGCGCTTTCTCCAATCTCCGAAATACTTCTGGAATTCGATCTTTGGAATAGTGTTTAGCTCTATCAGCGATTCGCTTTTAATCTCATCTAAGCGTGTAAAACGACGACCCTTTAAGGTTCTCTTTATTTTTGGGAATAGAAAAAAGTCACACGGGGCCGGGCCATGTCTGACGAATATAACGGCTGGGGTATCATTACAGTGTTGTTTTTGGCTAAAAATTGACGAACAAGCAATGAAGTGTGAGCCGGCGGATTATCGTAGCGCAAAAGCCATGAACTGTTTCGTCATAAATCCTGACGTTTTTTTCGGATTGCTTTACGTAAACGACCGATTGATACCCCTACATCATCAGCGCTTTCTCTGATTGTGGTTAGGCGATCATTCGTAATCATTTCTTTTACTTTTTCCACGTTTTCATCATTGTTGATGTGCTGGGGCGTCCGGGGCGCTCGTCATCTTCAACGTCTTCACAACTTTATTGGAAACGCTACCACTCGTAAACCCTTGCTTTACTCATAGCAGACTCACCAAAAGCGATATTTAACTTTTTTAAAACATGATACACTTTATTCCATTCTTATAGCAAAATTTAATACAAATTTTCTGATCCATTATTTATACAAATAAAAAATCGCCGATCGTACCAAAACACGTGTTATCCTTTTGACAACTGACAATACACTAAACATCTAATATGGCTAAAGATGTACAGATACTTTTCAGACATGTTTACCAATACAACAACGAAAAAATCCCTAGAATCGGAGTAATATAACCTGTAAAATTTCAAAATTTTCGTTACATTTTGAACACACTTAGTATATGTTAACGACTGCTATGACATCTCCAAATGAACCATTTATACAGTTTTATAATTATTAAGAAATACAATTTATTTTTTTGTTTTTCGATGTTATATTTCTTTGATTCAAGGTGAATAATAATTATATTCCCTTGATTTATTACAAAAAAAAAAAATCAAAAAATAAGGTTTTACCTTTTTTTCTCGCCTAGAAATCTTTTTTTTTTAACATAATTATAATGAGTTAATTTGGGCAAGAATTTTTGGGTGGCATAAAACGAAAAGGGTACCTATGTGGTAAGTATGTTAAAGAGAAATGATTAGGATAGAATAAAACAGAATGTTTAAAAATCACATAAAACCATTTAACTGGTTCATGATATCAAAAAAAAAGAAGACAGGAGAACCAATCTTGGCGAGTACACGCAATGATCACTGTTAGAGAAGTACTTAAAATTTGGCGTTTTTTTAATGAAATCATTTATCAGTACATAGTTGTATTAATGATCACAATTTTTAACGTTTATAGTTTTGCACAATATCTAGTTACAAAGGAAGAAATTGTAATATTCAGGGAAATAATTTGTTGTTTTATTATTTGTTTTACCGACTGGAAATCCTGTTTATTCTATCTGTCGATTCCTGTTATTTCTACCCCGTGGAAATTAATTTTAAAGTTAATATTTAGATATAGGCCCAAAGGTTTATTTATAACCAACTATCCTGGTTAATCGATGTAAGGAAAAATGTTTTTCGAAATAATTTCACGGTCCTTATTGTCAGTGCTCGGGTCCATAGATTGGCTTTGAAAGAAAAATAACAATACATTACTTTATGGCGTATTATCTTTTGATTAATTGAAATAACGTTTCAGTAAATCGATAATTTGGTATATATCGATCAGTTTTTATTTTATTTTTTATTAATTGAATATATCGTGTTTTAATATGTACAGAACGACCCTAACGTGAATTAAATAAATGAGAAAGAGAAAAAAATTGAAGATATATATATATATATATATATATATATATATATATAGAAAGAGATTTAGATAAAACCTTACCACAAATGCTAGGTTCGAGATCTCGTGTTGTTTTTTTTTAATAATCTTGGAGTGGGAAAAGATGTAAACCCCAAACTTATTTTACTATTGTCTGTCTGTTGTTATATATATATATATATATAAACGTCTAAATCTGTATATAGATATATATGAAGACCCGCCCTTCTGGTTTTCCTTACCTATCGTTTCCGGCCGAGTATTCACTTACAACCAACTACTCTTTCTAAGATATAATACCAGTCCTTTACGATCTTTTATAATGTAATGCGATATCAACTTATATTCCGACCTTGCTATACCAACAATGATAGTTTCAATCCTACAGGTCTATTTAAGAATATATATATATATATATATATATGATATGCCTAAAGTCTACAAACCTTCAAAAAATCTATTCAGTTTTTAATAATACAGTATGTTTACCCAAAATTATTGGTTACGGTATAGTTTATGAATATGATGAAAAATAAGTAAAAATGAATTTATATAGCTAACTAACTAAATAATTAAAATAAAAATTACTTTTTACATTTTTATTTTTTATCTATATTTTTAACTAAAGAAAAATAATGATAAATTTATAAAAATTTAAAATACCGAGTTAAGATAATTGTTTTAAAAATTAAATAATAAATTTTTATTCCTTTTTTTAAACTGAATTTTTAGAAGGGAAAATAAACAAATTAAAAAAATAAAATGAAATTTTCCATCTTGTTTTATTCATCTTCCATCTTCTTTTATCCACCGTTTTGTATTTTTTCAATAAAATTTAAAAATTAAATTAAGAAAGAATCGAGAATTTAATATAATTAAATTTACTAAATATATATATATATTTTAACATAAACGTAATTTAAAGTATATTTTCCTCATGATTGGATAGAATTAAATATAATAAAAAGATATATTTTAGTTATTTCTTGAGTTAACCAATCAACTATAGAAACTTATAAATTAAATACACAACGTTTCACTTGGAATTCCCTAAGCTTCCTCAGCTGACAACACACATTCATACAAAATTCTTTTACATTCTCTAATACGTAAAACTCTTAGTTTTTTTTTTGTCTTCAGTCATTTGACTGGTTTGATGCAGCTCTCCAAGATTCCCTATCTAGTGCTAGTCGTTTCATTTCAGTGTACCCTCTACATCCTACATCCCTAACAATTTGTTTTACATATTCCAAAAGTTTCCTGTCTGCACAATTTTTCCCTTCTACCTGTCCCTCTAATATCAAAGCTACTATTCCAGGATGCCTTAATATGTGGTCAACAAATTTGTTTTCTTTTAACTATACTTTTCCAAATGCTTCTTTCTTCATCTATTAGCCGCAACACCTCTTCATTTGTCACTTTATCCACCAGTCTGATTTTTAACATTCTCCTACAGCACCGCATTTCAAAAGCTTCTAATCTTTTCTTCTCAGATACTCCGATCGTCCAAGTTTCACTTCCATATATTAATTCGAATCAATCAAACGAATAATATTACAAAAATAATAGAATTTAATTTACTTTAAATAAAATATTATTAAATAAATTTAAAAAAATTCCCGTTGGGACTGCTTATGAGATAATGCGAGCACCTCGTCGGAAGCTAGACCGATCATCACCATCAACTGGTAATAAACGGGGTGCCCCTGGGGCGCTGTTTTAGGAAATCCAATGGGGTGCTCTTTAAAGGCTAACATTTACACGCATCAGGTGCAATCTCGAGCTAACAGATCACACGGTTATTCGGAAATATTGTTATCTTCGAAATTGATCTTCCGATTTTAAAAATCTAAACGGGGTATTTGCAACCGACATAACCACTGCAACTGTTATTGTATGTGCGACTGGCTGCACATGCTTCCTGTTACTTGATTAAAAAACTTAAAATAAAAAAAAAATTAACCGCTACGGAAAACGCAAATAACTATATAGCGGGGGCGAAGCCGCGACGAGGATGCTTGTAAATCTTAAATAAAAATAATCGTCATTATTATTTAAAGTTATGCAACCCTTTGTTGTTTTTTTAAATTTGTTTTTTTAATAGCTTATTAAATGTAATCTTTATTTTAAAAATTTTATTATATATTTTTTAGAATTTCTATTTTAATTTTTTTTTTTATTGTTAATATGATATTACCCAATTAATTTCCTAACAGATTATAAAAATAATATATATATATATATTAAATAAATGTACAAAACACTAAAAGTTTGGTATCCCTTCTGCAAAACGTACACGTATATACAAGTACACACCCCACCACAAATCGTATAAGATGCGAGTATATTATTAACATCTGGTTTTTATCATTTTTGACAGAGATTGGCAGCTGTTGTTATTCAAAGAGCACTGTATATTTAAAGCCAAAACAAACAAAAACCGACCTATCGCACACCAAGCTATAGTTACACATTACTATACAGCATACGCGCGTACACACACACACACACACACACACACACACACACACACACACACACACACACACACACACACACACACACACAGAGTTAAAATATTTTAAATTGTTATCTGATATTTGACGGATACAGTAGCAAAATCATCTGTAGTGAAATAATATTTTAAGAACTACATTGTAAAATAATAACGTCTTCGTAATTTATATTTCTAACTATATTTTCTGGTGAATTATAACAAAAATTTTACGTATAAAATTTACTTAGTGCATTTAAATGATTAATTAGAGAATAATTTATGCAAGGATTCAGTTTAGAAAGAAAAAAAATTCCGACTGATAAAATTAAAAAGTGAAATTAATTGTACTGAAATTTCACAAAAACCTTTTTATACAACTATTCAAAAAGGAGTGTAATATATTTAGGATGTATGTATCTGTGTTCCACCGTAGCATTTCAATGGCGGAACCGATTTAAATGTATGACCCGTGACCCCGCGTTGGAACCCTTACGTTAACTGTATTAAAAAAATTATACTATACTATATACAAAAAAAAAGGTACTTTTTTGTTGTACGCCCCTCACTTTTTTCGCATTTTTTCACATAAAATTACTTAATACAGCATGCTTTATAACAATTGATGAATAAAACATTACAGAAAACACACTAATATACTGTTTTATACGTATCATTTTAAACACATTAGTCAAGGTTACCGAGCGAAGCGAGTGTAGGTTAATGTGAAGTGAAGCAATAACGGATTGGAAAATATGCCTGAGAGGTGTGTGTGTGTGTGTGTGTGTGTGTGTGTGCGCGCGTGTATGTGTATCGATCATTTATTAAAAAGGCAATCCAGGAATGACGTTAGACGTTAGAAATATACGAGGCCTCATTTTCAAAAAGAAAGTACAGTAGATGCAGAATTCTTCCTAATCAGTGGATATTTGGAAATATTTGTAGAAAAATTATAAAAATAATCTTTTAACCAAACTTAACTTACGCTCGCTAACCTTAACTAATTAACAGTAATGCTTTGATTATTTAAAATAATAAATTCAATAATTATTGCAATTATTTATTATTCAAATAATCAAAATATTACTGTAAATTAGTCAAGGTTAGTGAGAGTAAATTAGTTAAGTTTGGTTAAAAGATTATTTTTATAATTATAAGGTATAATGCTTAGATTTTTAATATGTAAAATATGTTAATATGGAGAATGTTTAAAATAACCGGTATAAAACAAAATATTAATGTGTTTTCTAATGTTTTATTTGTCAATTATTATAAAATATGGTATATTAAGTAATTTTTATGAGAAAAAATGTGAAAAAAGTGCGGGGGGGTGTAAAACGAAAAAATATCACAAAATAATCTATACGATAATACATACAAAATTGGTCACCTGCATGCTCTTTAATTATCCTTAAGAGCAATGTTTGTCACCCGCATGCCTAACACGTTCCAAAAAAATCAATTCGAATTACAAAACCGTGCCCCAGTAGTTTCCCATATTGACCGCTAGGTAGCAAAATACTTTTTTGTGTTGTTTTTGGCAAACGTCTTTTATTCATTTTTAACAGATGTTAAATCTGTTTGAAATTTGAAATGTGAGTTTTTAATTCCATCTGCGGGAACAGTTAATATTTTTTTTACTTTCAAACAACGAATGAATTTTTGTAAAAATATTGATGAGATGAAAAGAATTAAAAAAAGAAAAAAAGGAAATTTCAAACAAGTTTTCGTATTAAATACATAACCTAAAATTTGGTACAGTTAATCTTTAAGGAAAATGTTGGATAAGATAAAATTTATTATATTAATTTTTTGAAACATTTGACATTAAAGTTTTATTTTTACATAAAAATAAAATAAATGAATTATTATAAAATAAAATTCCAAATTGGCAGGGGGAAGATTAGAACGTAAATTTTGCCATAAAATATGTTCTTATAGAGTTGTGTGTCACAACCAAATAACCAAATATAAGTTATTAAAAAAAAGAATCAATAAATATTGAAATAAAGTTGTTTTTGACAACATGTTTATAAGATTCTAACAGATTTTAACTTCAAATGAAATAGCAATCTAAAAAGTCATCCTCTAAAAAGAAAAAAAAAATTAATTACAATAATAATAATGGGCGCATGCTTGCAGTATTACTGGACAGATTTTTACTTCCTCGTACGAAGTAAAGAAAGGAAAGTATTGTGAATTTAGATTTCAACGGAAATATCCATTTTTACCATCTCTGAATCCATTTTGACTAGTTTCGGCGTGACGTCTGTACTTTTTTTTGTCTTCAGTCATTTGACTGGTTTGATGCAGCTCTCCAAGATTCTAGTGCTAGTCGTTTCATTTCAGTATACCCTCTAACATCCTACATCCCTAACAATTTGTTTTACATTTTTCAAACGTGGCCTGCCTACACAATTTTTTCCTTCTACCTGTCCTTCCAATATTAAAGCGACTATTCCAGGCTATTCCAGGTACTGTTACTCCGAATCTAAATTGTTCTTTAACATCATTAACTGCTAGATCCATGTAAAGTTTAAAAAGTAACGGGGATAGGGAACATCCTTGTCGGACTCCCTTTCTTATTACGGCTTCTTTCTTATGTTCTTCAATTGTTACTGTTGCTGTTTGGTTCCTGTACATGTTAGCAATTGTTCTTCTATCTCTGTATTTGAACCCTAACTTTTTTAAAATGGTGAACATTTTATTCTAGTCTACGTTATCGAATGCCTTTTCTATGTCTATAAACGCCAAGTATGTCGGTTTGTTTTTCTTTAATCTTCCTTCTACTATTAATCTGAGGCCTAAAATTGCTTGAGAGGAAAGTGGAAGAAGTGTAGGAGAAGATCAATTTGGACGTCTGTACATACGTATATATCTCACATAATTAAAAAACAATTAGTCGTAGGATGTTGAAATTTTGGATTTAGGACTGTTGTAACATCTACTTGTGTACCTCTCCTCTTTTGATTGCAATCGACTGGATTAAAAGTGTCCAAAAAAAAACCCAAAATCCAAAATAAATTGGATTTTTGACTTTTCCTAATTGTAAAATAATGAGAGCTTTTCAACGATATATCATATAACTGGTACTAATTTTCAGTGGTTCCATAGTTATAGTCAGATGAAATTTTATTTAATGAAATATTTGGATCTTACAAGGGGAAGGCACATCGGTTCAAATCCGACTTCATCTCCCTTTTTTTTAACTTGTTCTTTTTAATTTAAATATATTGATTTATTATTAATTATTGTAAAAATAAATACCTCCCATTGTAAAAAAAATGTACAATAAATAATAATGCAATACCAACAATAAAAAAAAAGAAATGAAAAAATATCAGAAGTTATCAATGAAATAAAATTTTGTTTACTTTTAATTTTAAAAAAAATGTGTTTATATAATTTAATAGGCGTACAAGGAAGTCATGTAGTGTCCACATCAGATTTTTATTAAAGTATCCACAGAAATAGATTAAAGATACTATTAAAGATACAAGAATACTATCTCTACCAGGTAAATAAGAGATTTATTTACTATCTGTCTTAATATTCTCTGACCCTTTTTTTTGACTCTTACGTCAAACCTAATAAACATATCAATTAAAACTGATTGTAGACAAAATTATTAATTTTCATTCGTTAAACGGACGATAAAAAACAGAAAAATCCTACGCTTAATATTTTGTATTTAGGTTTATTTAATTAGAGCCAAACAATATATAAATATATTTTTCAAATATTACCTACATGTTCGGTCTACGTCGTATTACAAACGTCTACAATGCTGAACTGTACACCATCAATAAGACTCTAAACATCATTCATCCAAAATATGGTCATGTCCTTATCTGTAACGATTCGTGTTGTGCACTCCAAGCTTTAGAAGAGTTGTACTCTAGACATCCGTTTCTTTGTGTTCACTCATTTCACTGGTTTGATTTAGTTCTCCAAGATTCCCTTTTTAGTGCCAGTTTCATTTCGATATATCCCCTACATTCTACATCCCTAATAATTTGTTTTACATATTCCAAAAGTTTCCTGTCTGCACAATTTTTCCCTTCTACCTGTCCCTCTAATATCAAAGCTACTATTCCAGGATGCCTTAATATGCGGTCAACAAATTTGTTTTCTTTTAACTATACTTTTCCAAATGCTTCTTTCTTCATCTATTAGCCGCAACACCTCTTCATTTGTCACTTTATCCACCAGTCTGATTTTTAACATTCTCCTACAGCACCGCATTTCAAAAGCTTCTAATCTTTTCTTCTCAGGTACTTCGATCGTCCAAGTTTCACTTCCATATAAAGCTACGTTCCAAACATGTACTTTCAAAAACCTTTTCCTGACTTTTAAATTAATTTTTGATGTAAGAAAATTATATTTCTGACTGAAAGCTCGTTTCGCCTGTGTTATTCGGCATTTAATATCGCTCCTGCTTCGTCCAACTTTAGTAATTCTGCTTCCCAAATAACAAAATTCTTCTACCTCCGTAATCTTCACTCTATTTTTACATTCAGAGGTCCATCTTCGTTATTTCTACTACGTTTCATTACTTTAGTTTTGTTCTTGTTTATTTTTATGCGGTGGTTGTTGCGTAGGACTTCATCCATGCCGTTCATTGTTTTTTCTAAATCTTTTTTACTCTCGGCTAGAATTACTATATCATCAGCAAATCGTAGCATCTTTGTCTTTTAACCTTGTACTGTTATTCTGGATCTAAATTGTTCTTTAACATCATTAACTGATAGTTGTATGTAAAGATTAAAAAGTAACGGGGATAGGGGACATCCTTGTCGGACTCCCTTTTTTATTACGGCTTCTTTCTTATATTCTTCGATTATTACTGTTGCAATTTGGTTCCTGTAAATGTTAGAAAGAAATTCTTCTGTCTCTATACTTGAACCGTAAATTTTTTGAAATGCTGTACATGTTAAAGCGAAGTTTCTATGGTACCGATTAATCGCGTTAAATGAGAGATTATGTTAATAAGATTGTTTAATTCGAAATATTATTTGTATTTTTTAAATAAATAACATATTTTTTTACTTGAATTTTTCAGGTGCTTAAATATTATTTTTTACATATATAACGAATATTTTTAATATTTTAACCTTCAAGGGAGCTAGGGCCTTGGTGTTTGGTGTAAAACTAATATTATGTTATAATGACGGTAAAAAAGATTAAAAATATTCTTATCTGTTTATTCTATGTGAGCGGTAATTTTTCGTTTAAATATCTAGAAAAAAATAAAAGAAAATATGTAAAAGAAAATATCTAGATGCAATAGAGCCATTGGAAGAACTTCCTCTAAACAATAAAATAAAAAAATAAAAATTACAATGAAATTGTAAACCGTATATTAAGAGTCTTACAGATATAATTTCTTCCGCTCAAAAAACAAAAATTTCTATAATATAAATAAAACGATGTGAATATTAATGGAAACAAAGTAGAACTTGTAGAAAAATTTAAATATCTTGGAGAGATCATTACTTGTAATCGTAACGAAAAACAAAATCGGACTGAAAGACTTAATTACTTTAAGTGCTACAAGTAACCAAAAATACTTACGACAAAAAATCGCTCTCGATTAACACTAAAATTAGACGTTACAAAACTGTGGTTAAACCGGTAACTTACGCGAGCGAGACTTTATTTAGATTAAATCAGAAAAATAGGACTGAACCTTCGCTTAAAGTTGAACGCAGGATTCTTAGAACCCGCATAAACAAAAATATAAACACGAAAATCGGTACAGATTATCGCCTAATAAATTTCTGTACGAAAACTTGGAATCCTTAATTGATACTATGAAAGAGAAGCGAATTTCTTTCTGTGCACACTTGTTAAGATTACCGCAGGATAGGATTACTAAGAGAATTATCGATCGATTTTAATCTTTAAAATATCCGCCATTATGGATCAAAGAAATTAAAGAAGACATGCGAGAATTAAATTTGACTTACGAAGATTTACTTAATAAATCCGAAAAATTTAAATTTGTTATTAAAGATCCGAATACCAACTTTAAAGTAAGAACTTTTAATTATACAAAAAGGGTTTATTCAGAAGAGGATCGTAAAGCAAGATCATTAAGAATGACTAAATATTGGAAGAAAGTAATAAATATTAAAGAACTTAAAGGTCAAAAGATCGGCAAAAAAGACTTGAATTATTCTGACTAAATCGGTTCTTTGCGGCCTTACGTAAAAAAAAAAAATAAATAAAACGATACTGATATCAAAAAAGGTAAGACCTCTATAATCAAACTCTATAATCAAAATAATCACTTCTATAAATCAAAATCTATTATTAATTTACAATTTTATGTAAAAAAAAAAACAAAAATAACATGTTAAATATATGTAATAGGCAATAGACAATAAACAATTTATAAACGTTCCATGTAAATGCAAAAAATAGTAAAATTTGTTACCAAAATCTTCCGGTCCGATTTCATTTATATGTAATACGTATCACATTTACAGAAGAAATACAATTCATATGATTATTCGTTGTTAATAAATGAAATCGGGCCGGTTAGAGTTTTGTAATAAATTTTTCTATTTTTTCTTATTATATGTAACGCTTATACATCGTTTATTATCGATTATTGTATATACACATCGCCTATTACATATATTTAACATGTATTTTAAAACTATTATTACTATACTGCATTATAAAAACAAGCTGTAGTATATTTTCTTTTAAATTTTATTTTTTCAAGTACATAAGTTTTTCTACGCTACCTAGGGGCACGATTCGTAAACCCAATTTTACGAGGAAAAGTGACATATTCGAATCCCGCAGTTCATCAAATGAAAAAAAAAGAAAAGTCTAACAAAATTCGAGGTACGTTTTGAAAGTATTCTTTTTTATAAATCTAATTGAACTGAAATATAATGTTTTCGCGCTTAAATTTTTTTTTCATTTTCATTTTAATTTTAGGTTAGGTCATGTTTAGAACTGCAGTAAACGTAGTTGACTTCGCCATACCGTCCAGTTCAGTGAATTCTTACCGGCGAATTTCTAACGAATTTCGTGATCGGGATTCATTTTAGTGAAAAGTAAAACATAACACATCAAAAAAACAAGAATTTATAGAGATCTAATTAAGAAAAAAGGAACGCAAATCCAAAACTAAATATTTATAAAATTTGTCATATACTATAATTTCATTAATTTTATGAATCCATAACTTTATGATTTAAAAAAAATATATACAACATTAAATGAATTTTGAAATGTACACAAATTTGTAAATATAACAACAACAACAACAACAACGGAATTAAAACATACATTTTATCTTTTATTTCTTTGAGTTCCTTCTTCTCTTAATTAGTATACATCCATCTAATGTAGTTAAACGTATACAAAAGATAAAGAACTTTAGAACATAAGAAGAAGAGGTATGGTTAGACTATAGTTTAATCCATCCTTTACATTTTTCATTGAGAGATGCAACCCATGTGTTAAGTTCAACCAAAACAAACTAAACCAATATATAAATGAGGGAGGTGTTATTAGTGGAGGGGAAGCGAACACAGCAGCTATTTGTGTGTGTGTGTTAAAGAGAGAATGTGTGAGTGACAGTGTGTAAGAGAGAGTACGCGTGTAAATTGTGTTTGACTAATCATAGAATTGACCAGATTTGTGTACGATTCTGTTGGTGTACTATAAGAGTCTTTAAATAAATAAAAAATACAACTAACCATTCTATATAACCAATCTATACAACATATATTTAATGATTAATCTAACAAAAACAATTATCAAAACATGAATCGAAAAAAATTTTCTTTTATATTACCTCTAAATTATTTTCATAAGGATTAATATTTTAAAATTAAATATGAATAAAATTTAAAAATTATATAGCCTAACTTTAATATTTAAAATTCTGATGTGGACATATCCTATCCTTGTACGCCTATTAAATTACATATTCATATTTTTTTGCTACATTCATATAAACTAATTTCATTTGAAAGTGAGATATTATCCTCCAATTCTTTAATAAAGTGGACAGTTACACAATTACTAAAAGTAGTTTTTTAATATCACATATTTATACAACTAATAAATTCAACAATCTTACGTATTAACGATCATATTACTAGATCAGTATTTTTCATTTTTTCCTGAATTGCTGATTAATAAAAGCTTTAGTATTCCGTTTAGTAAACTCATATATACTAATTACAAATGTTATGCTATACCTTATGCTATAAAATATTCAGTTTTTATTATTGGATTATTTGGTGAATAATCAAAAATGAAGAAGATACAATCATACAGGAAAAAGAAAGATAACACGAAGATATATATGTAAAAAAACGACAAGAAGATGAATATGAAAAGGAAAAAATGTTAAGAACAAGGGAAGAATAAAAAAATTAAGAGAAGATGATAAAATATAAAGAGAGAAAAAAAAATTTAAAACTAAGAATATGTACACCAATTAAGATCAGAAGATATATATCAAACCAAGAGCGATTAATTGATTGGCAACAAAGTACAAATAAACAAAATGATGCTCAATTCCGACTTAGGGAGAATATTATCCGACAATATCATAGGAGTAATGAACTAAAAGATAAGAATTTTTGGCAATTTATTAAAGATCGGGCATGTATATATAAGATCAGTATATGTTGTTTTTGTGAGGGTTTATTTCTCAATCACTCTCTAGTTAATTATAATGTAGATAAAATTAAACAGAAATTAAACTAGAAAATCCAAAAATAATACGATTTTAAATTATACGAGGGTAAGTCAATTATTATCGCAATTTAGATAGAAATTTATTGCAATACAAATAGGAAACATATGTACATCATTTTTCAACCTCTTGCATTTAAACGCACTTGGTCAATCGTTGTAGAAGCTTCCCTCATAAAAGAAGGTTTTCGGTTGAGCTGCGAGCCAGGAATGCACCGCTTCTTTCACTGTTTCGTCCGGGGTAAATCGATGGCCCCTTAATGCCTTTTTGAGTGGACCAAACAAGTGGTAGTCAGAAGGGGGCAAGATCAGGACTATGCGGAGGATGAGCCAGTATTTCAAAGTTGAGTTTCTGGAGCGTTTCAGCAGTGTGGACAGCAATATGTGGACGGGCATTGTCGTGCAACAACACAACACCTTTCGACAGCAGTCCTCGGCGTTTGCTTCGAATTTCAGGCTTCAGCTTGGCAGTGAGCGTCTCACTGTAATGCGCACTGTTTATTGTTGTGCCCCTTTCCTCATAATCTTCTAGTACTGGGCTTTTTGAGTCCCAAAAAAACCGTAAGCATCAGTTTTCCTGCGGACGGTTGGGTCTTAAACCATTTTTTTTTTTGCAGGGCGAATTTGGATGTTTCCATTCCATACTCTACCGTTTACTCACCGGCTCGTAATGATGGATCCATGTTTTGTCACCGGTGATGATTCTGTCTAAGAAGATGTCCCCGTTCGTTACCGTAGCGATCCAAATGTTTTTGGCAGATGTCCAAGCGCGTTTGTTTATGCGACTGTGTGAATTGTTTTGGGACACATCTTGCACAGACTTTATGAAACCTAAGTCTGTTGTGGATGATTTCGTAGGCAGAACCGTGACTAATTTGCAGACGATGTGCCACTTCATCAGTAGTTACTAGTCTATCTAAGAAAACAATGTCCCGTGCACGCTCAATGTTTTCCTCATTTGTGGCGGTAACTGTCGTCCGGCTCCTTCGTTGTGCGTAACACTTGTGCGACCATACTTGAATTTTTGAAATTTTTTCTCGTAATTTTCAATTAATATTAAATAATCAGATGTTTTACTAATCTATTGCATATACAAATATGTAATAATGCCTAGTAAATTATAAATATACATATTTTTAAAAGGATATAAAACTTGACTTTATTAAAAACTTCGGATATTTTACATATTTTTATTGTTATTATTGAATTATTATAAATTGTAATTTTTTTACAATGACTGGTTAATAAATCAATATATTTAAATGAAAAAAAAAAGTTAAAAAAAAGGAGATAAAGATTTAAACCGATGTTCCTTCCCTTGTAACACCCAAATATTTCATTAATTAAAATTTTATTCGGTTATAACTCAGAAACCAATTAATAAGTACCATTTATGATATATCGTTGAAAATCACTCAATGAGGGCTTATTACTGTAGTTAAGGAAAGTCAAAATCCAATTTTTTTCGGATTTTGCGGTTTATTGGTTGGACCAGTCGATTGGAATCAAAAGGACAGGTGCACAACGATGTTACAACTGACTTAACTTCAAAATTTCAACATCCTACGTCTAATCATTTTTGAGTTATGCGAGATAAGTACGTACAAACGTACGCACATACGTACAGACGTCACACCGAAACTAGTTAAAATGGATTCAGGGATGATGAAAATAGATATTTCTGTTGAAATCTGAAAACCGAAATTATTCGCGATCACAATACTTCCTTTACTTCGTACACGGAAGTAAAAATTAATTAGAGTAGGAAATTTAATATTTAATAATTAAATAGCCTATGAAATATTTTCATCTTAAATATTTCATAGATTATTACATTAAATATATATATATATACATTTTTTTTCTAAATAACAATGCAAAACGCTCAAAAAAGATCTAAAAAGTAATTTATTAATTAATCATCTATCAATAGATATTAAAAAAAAAAAAAAATTAAAAAATATTAGAAAAAAATCTAATCGTCTTTTCCAGTTTTACAACGAAACTGAGATTAGTTATGTTAATTCCATTCCGACTAAATTTTTTTCCTACATCACAATTACGTCCTACGATTCGAAAAAAAATTACATCGTTTCCATATCTTAAATTTAAACGAATTTTTCTAATTAATTGATAAGATCTGAACATTACAACAGCTGTTATGAATCCTTAGTCTGTATTTTCACTACCATTTTCGCTTTAATAGGCCTATAAACATAATGGAATTACGTAACATTAAAAAGGAAAAATGAAAGATAAATTTTCAGATTAAAAAATTGCATTAACAGCGCGCATTGGTATAAACAGATTTAAATTATTAAAAGCGGATTTTTTTTCAAAATTTCACTACAATATAATTTTTATTACATTTTTACATAATTCTTTAATTACAAACAAAAAATAAATATAAAGAAATCAAATGCAATCTTCAGAGAGAGGATGAGTGCAACTGACGTTATCAGAAAAAATCGAACAAGTTGCAATACTTTACTAGAATTTTATTCTTTTACAATTGAAAGATACTAGAAATTAAACAAAAACTTTTATGTGGACAACACATGACTTACTTTTAGTTAGTTTTAATTGATATGTTATTAGGTTTGACGTAAGAGTAAAAAAAAAGTGTCAGAGAATATTAAGACAGATAGTAAATAAATCTCTTATTTACCTGGTAGAGATAGTATTCTGGTATCTTTACTTAGTATTTCTGTGGATATTTTAATAAAAATCTGATGTGTACACTACATGACTTCCTTGTACGCCTATTAAATTACATTTGCTTTTTTTTTTTTATTAATGAAAAGTACTGATATTTGTTCTTTTTTTGTTGTTATTAAATAATTGTTCATCGTAATTTTTTTTTTTACAATGTGAAGTTAATAATTATTAATAAACCAATATATTTAAATTAAAAAAAAATAAAAGAAAGGAGATGAAAGGATTCAAACCGATGTACCTTCCCCTAAGATCCAAATATTTCATTAATTAAAATTTTATTTGGCTGTAACTCTGGAACCAATAAAAATAAGTACGATTTATGATATATCGTTGAAAATCTCTCAAATGAGGGCTTATTACTGCAGTTAATAAAAAGTTCAAAGTTCAAATATTTTTGGATTTTGGACTTTTTTGGTCCAGTTGATCGCAATCAAAAGGGGAGATGCATAACTAGATGTTACAACAGTCTGAAATCCAAAATTTCAACATCCTACAGCTAATCGTTTTTATTCATACTTAGGTCCAAAAATATTTAATCACATACCAAAGGAATTAAAATCAAAAGGTTTTCACTATCAATTTATGATTGGTTGTCGTCAATTGAAGATGTAGATAGTTTTTTTAATTGATTGACCTGTAATTCTGGGTGGAATCGATGACTCTAAAGTTTCATATTTTCATTAATTTTTATTTTCATTATCATTATTTTCTTTCAATTTTTTATCTAGGATTAATTTCATTTACAATTTTATCACTGTCTTCTTGTATTGTATTTGTGGTTCTGATTTATATAATCTGTATGTATGTATATATAATCTTGTCACTAGCTGAAATTTTAGAACTGCATGAATTGTGTCGTGTAATTATTTTTATATCCACTTGGAAATACACACTTGACCATTATTCAATGAATGGCAAAATAATGGACGGTAACCACCAATAAGTTATTACTGTAGGGGGTACCTAGTTCCACAAGATTATGTAATAATTGTTTACTTTTACTATTTTATACTGTTTTGTTGTACGTCTTCTAAATCTATTTGTTAAGAATTTAAAACTTTAAATAATTTTATTCACATTTGTAAACTTATTTTGTGGAACAAAGATCACAATAATTTTTTAACTTCGTACAAAGAAGTAAAATTTAAAAAAAATTCAAATAAACGATATTTTTAAATGTAATCGATTTTTATAATAATCGATATTTTTTATTTGCTCTTCCACCCCTAATATTGTCCTCAACGTATTTTTATTGTTCACTTATAATATTACTATGCCTAGGAAGACAAAAAATATTCGGTTAAAAATTTTTGGGGTTGGGGTAAAATTAAAAAAAAAAAATTATAAATTATCTTATGGGTATCCCGAAAGTTTCCAGATATCCTATGCAGCTTTCTGGATTCAGGGCAGTACCATGTTCGTGACGTGTGAAGAGGTATATTTTGATACAGACAAAGGTCGAGAGTACCTGAGACTGTGCCAGCCTCCGTGGTGCGAGTGGTAGCTTCACGGCCTATCATTCGGAGGTCCCGGGTTCGAATCTCGGTCAGGCATGGCATCTTCACTCACGCTACAAATCATTCATCTCAAACTTCTGAACCAACTGAATTTCAGTTGAATTTAAACTTTCAATTTTTTAGGTAAAAGTTTCCGGTACATTTTGTCATTCCTGGTTTAAAACTATGCTGCAATAAGAAAGGTATCGTAATCGATAAAAAAATGGAGTATGAGGTTTTTGCATTCTCGACGTTTCATGAACCAAGAACACAAAAAAATAATAAAAAAAATGGGGTACGCATACGAACGTATGGTGTACGCATGTTTAAGCTTATTAACTTTTGACTAAATAAACCGATTTTGATGAACTTTTGTACCGAGACTCGAATGTACAGAGCATTTTGGTGATAAAATTTTGGGATCAGTATCTGCAAGGGAATAGATAGTTTTTTGAGGTCAATTTTCTCAACATTTGGTAAACATAGTCCCACTTTATCATCGTAAAACAGCTGATTTCGAAGTGGAAAGTTCTCAGATTGAAATCCCAATAAAGACAGTCTCTATTACTCGGATTTGAACACTAGATCGTCGATACCGGTGTTTGTTTTTAGGTGATTTAGTTTCAATTAACCACAGTCAGAGGTACTTTTTTTTCCTTTTATTTGTTTAACCTGTAGAACTACCGTTAGGTATTGTTTCAGAAGTTTGAGATGAATGATTTGTAGCGTGTGTGAAAATGCCATGTCTGACCGAGATTCGAACCCGGGACCTCCGAATGATAGGCCGTCAAGCTACCACTCGCACCACGGAGGCTGGCACAGTCTCAGGTACTCTCGACCTTTGTCTGTTGCAAAATATACCTCTTCACACGTCACGAACATGGTACTGCCCTGAATCCAGAAAGCTGCATAGGATATCTGGAAACTTTCGGGATGCCCATAAGATAATTTATAATTTTTTTTTTTAATTTACCCCAACCCCAAAAATTTTTAACCGAATATTTTTTGTCTTCCTAGGCATAGTAATATTGCAAGTGAACAATAAAAATACGTTGAGGACAATATTAGGGGTGGAAGAGCAAATAAAAAATATCGATTATTATAAAAATCTATTACATTTAAAAATATCGTTTATTTGATTTTTTTTTAAATTTTACTTCTTTGTACGAAGTTAAAAAATTATTGTGATCGCGAAAAATTTCGGTTTCAAATTTCAACGGAAATATCCATTTAACCATCCCTGAATCCATTTTTCCTAGTTTCGGCGTGACGTCTGAACATAATAATAATAATAATAATAATCTTTATTCCACAAAATAAGTTTACAAATGAAAATCAAATTATTTACAGTTTTAAATTCTTAACAAATAAATCTAGTAATAAAATAATAACAGTATATTGATAACATTGAATTTTCAACTTAAAAGGTCAAGGGGGTGAGGTTAGGTTACCCTCAGTATCTCGAGATTTCACGTAATTAAGGTCATATTGTTAACGATTAAAAAATAACAATATTTGCAAAAAAAAATTTACAAAATCGCACCTCTAATCCAAAAAAATGCTTTAAAGTACTACTATGTTGTGACGTCATATATGAACGGTGGAATTAAATAAATGAAAATAATATTTAAAGTGTAAAAAATTAACTCGGTCTGGCCGGGTCTGAAACTGGAACGCGCCGGTCGACTCGGTACCTGATGGGTTAAGCTTTGCGGGTACACCAACCAGTCTGCCGACCGTACAAGCGAAATTAGTTTTTTATGTACGTCGTGAAATTACATTAGTTTAGTTAGTATCGATCGTGGCCGATAGTATCGCTACACCCGCGCGAATTAAATACGGTATGTGCGTGCGCTTTTGTTAGAATCATTGAATTAAATAAACGAAAAAAATATTATATTTAAATAAAACGATAAATAATTTTTAATTAATGTGTGTGTAAGTAGTAAGTCAGAAACAGCCCATAATTGTAGGACATTCCCGGAAAGCGGTTTAGCGACGTGACAGGAAATTCCTACAACTGTGTTGTCAGCTTTTTTTTTAATTTAAGTAAGATAGAAAAAAAATTGCATTGTAATAAAATGAAAATAATATAAGATCGACAAGCATATGAAATAATAATAAATATGTATTTGAGTATCTAAAAACAAAAAAAATATTATAAGTATATTAAAAAATAAATAAAATAAAATAATGAAGTTAAAGGGGCAATAAATTGTTGCTGTAGGAGTTCTATATAAAGAGACGTGTATTGTATATTCCAGTGTTGTTGGAACGAAGCAATTTGTCTATAGACAATGGTTTAAGCAAGCACCCGCCTTGATGGACAGGCAGGCAACCCGACCCGGGCTTTAATATTATTGTACGCTCGCCCCTCGTCTTGCCATGCCTTATACGCTCCCACTTCCCTCCTTAGTTTTCTCTCACTCGCTCTGAGCACGCACGACCTCTCTTTATTCAAATCTCCGCACCGGCAACTCACTACGCACTATCTAATTTAACATCAGTTTATTACGACTTCTTTTTTATAATTTATTAATCCTATTTTTAATTTATTAACTTATTATAATAAAAGAAATTATGTATTATGATGATACTTCAATTTTTTTTTTTTTTATTCAGACCTGATCTTGTCGATTTTAGAACCCGATTTAATAATTTTGTTTTTAATCAAGGGTTATAATTTTTTTTTCTTCAGCTTCTTATACATGATAAGAATATCGTTACTGAAATCAATTTGAAATTCCTTTTTTAATATTTGCATAAATTTTAATTACGTCTAATTAAATATTAAACGTGTCAAAAATATATGAATATAATTTTTTTTCAGTTATAAAAAATAAAATTAGATTTCACGTTAACTATTTTGTAAACGTAACTATTCACGTTAACTTATTCTGGTAAAGTCGATAGATTGGTGGAATATATTGAAGAGTTATACGGAGGAAATGAATTAGAAAATGGTGTTATAGAGGAAGAGGAAGTTGAGGAGGATGAAATGGGAGAAACAATACTGAGATCTGAATTTAAGAGAGCATTAAAAGATTTAAATGGCAGAAAGGCTCCTGGAATACACGGAATACCTGTAGAATTACTGCGCTGTGCAGGTGAGGAAGCGATTGATAGATTATACAAATTGAGTGTGTAATATTTATGAAAAAGGGGAATTTCCGTCAGACTTCAAAAAAAGTGTTATAGTCATGATACCAAAGAAAGCAGGGGCAGATAAATGTGAAGAATACAGAACAATTAGTTTAACTAGTCGTGCATCAAAAATCTTAACTAGAATTCCATACAGAAGAATTGAGAGGAGAGTGGAAGAAGTGTTAGGAGAAGACCAATTTGGTTTCAGGAAAAGTATTGGGACAAGGGAAGCAATTTTAGGCCTCAGATTAATAGTAGAAGGAAGCCAACATACTTGGCGTTTATAGACCTAGAAAAGGCTTTCGATAACGTAGACTGGAATAAAATGTTCAACATTTTAAAAAAGTTAGGGTTCAAATACAGAGATAGAAGAACAATTGCTAACATGTACAGGAACCAAACAGTAACAGTAATAATCGAAGAACATAAGAAAGAAGCCGTAATAAGAAAGGGAGTCCGACAAGGATGTTCCCTATCCCCGTTACTTTTTAATCTTTACATGGAACTAGCAGTTAATGATGTTAAAGAACAATTTAGATTCGGAGTAACAGTACAAGGTGAAAAGTTAAAGATGCTACGATTTGCTGATGATATAGTAATTCTAGCCGAGACTAAAAAGGATTTAGAAGAAACAATGAACGGCATAGATGAAGTCCTACGCAAGAACTATCGCTTGAAAATAAACAAATACAAAACAAAAGTAATGAAATGTAGTAGAAATAACAAAGATGGACCAATGAATGTGAAAATAGGAGGAGAAAAGATTATGGAGGTAGAAGAATTTTGTTATTTGGGAAGTAGAATTACTAAGATGGACGAAGCAGGAGAGATATAAAATGCCGAATAGCACAAGCGAAACGAGCCTTCAGTCAGAAATATAATTTGGTAACATCAAAAATTAATTTAAATGTCAGGAAAATATTTTTGTAAGTATATGTTTGGAGTGTCGCTTTATATGGAAGTGAAGCTTGGACAATCGGAGTATCTGAGAAGAAAAGATTAGAAGCTTTTGAAATGCGGTGCTATAGGAGAATGTTAAAAATCAGACGGGTGGATAAAGTGACAAATGAAGAGGTATTGCGGCAAATAGATGAAGAAGGAAGCATTTGGAAAAATATAGTTAAAAGAAGAGACAGACTTATAGGCCACATACTAAGGCATCCTGGAATAGTCGCTTTAATACTGGAAGGACAGGTAGAAGGAATTTAACGATCTAGTGTTCAAATCTGAATAATAGAGACTGTCTTTATTGGGATTTCAATCTGAAAACTTTCCACTTCGAAATCAGCTGTTTTACGATGATAAAGTGGGACTATGTTTACCAAATGTTGAGAAAATTGACCTCAAAAAACTATCTATTCCCTTGCAGATAGTGATCCCAAAATGTTATCACCAAAATGCTCTGTACATTCGAGTCTCGATACAAAAGTTCATCAAAATCGGTTTATTTGGTCAAAAGTTAATAAGCTTAAACATGCGTACACCATACGTTCGTATGCGTACCCCATTTTTTAAATTATTTTTTGTGTTCTTGGTTCATGAAACGTCGAGAATGCAAAAACCTCATACTCCATTTTTTTATCGATTACGATACCTTTCTTCTTGCAGCATAGTTTTAAACCAGGAATGACAAAATGTACCGGAAACTATTACCTAAAAAATTGAAAGTTTAAATTCAAGTGAAATTCTACGAACAAAGTATTTTATTATAAAATGATCTTAAAAGCTCAATTTTATCTTTCCATACTTTCTACATTTAATATTAGACATATTACATTTTATTCTTAATCCGAGGTCTACCCAGTTTCTTTTTCCGTTATTTATTACTCTAAACTCTGCCTAGAATTTTACTGTTTATCATTTTATTAACCTCTTCATTCTAATGTTTTTACTTTTTTGCCTTCTTTTTCTGAGATTTTCAGAGCGCCGGGAATATTTTTTTAGATGTGCTACAACTGTACGTTTTCCTGCAAATTGAGCAAATAGAACAAGAAACTAACGTTGCTGTAATATTTCAACAAGACGGTACGTACGGTCCCACACTTTAGCCTAGACGTTCGACGCCCTCTCAATGAAAGATTCCGTAATCGTTGGAACGGTAGAGCCGATTCTGTGCTTTGGCCATCGAGAAGCCCAGATTTGACACCCCTACTCGTTTGTCTAGGGGGGTCATTTAAGACAAGGAATCACCACTACTATTGCCACAGTTACGCCTGTAATGGTCCAGCAGACCTGGACAGAAATCGATTATCAGCTGGGTATTTGTAGAGCGACCAATGGAGTTTATATTGAAACATTCTAACGCATATAAAGAAACTTTTTAAGTTGTTGAACTTTTTAAAAAAAATTCTGGCCCCGTATATAGAAGTAATCCGACGTGAAGTTTGATAAAAATCGGTCCAGTAGTTCTGGAGATATAAGGTGATTTAGGGTGCGATACCTAACACCGAACACACACACACACACACGTACATACGAACATTAACATTTGGAAAATTTCCATCCGGTTTTTGGGGTTCCTTAGGTGTCAAAACGTAAAGATCCGGTGAAAACCGCATATGCCCAAATTGGACCGATTAAAATACTTTCCCTTCTTGAATTATAGCTCTTCTATAGCGCTATCTAGACGAGAAAGTTATAAAAAAGTAAATGTAATGTCTTGTTTGAAAAATGTTTAAATATGGTTGGGCAAATACACATAAATAATTTTTCAAAATCTTTATTGAATATGGGGCAGTAGTTTTCAATCATCACTGTTTTCTAAGTAATCACTTTTGTCAATTCAAAAATCAGTTTGTTTATTTTGTTAAATAATATAATGGAAAACAACCGTTAATATGTTGCAGATGAAATTATTTTTATAATAAAAATATGATTTTATGCAAATATATTTTTCTTTTTGGACTAATGAAATAAATCATCACAGAAGTTTAAAAAGAAGCTTGTACGTGAGAATGTGAAAACGAAAATTTGTAGCGTTTAAAAAATTCCTTGTTTGGGATTCGAACCCGGAACCTCCGAATGAAAGGCTGACACGCTACCACTCCGCCACGGAGATTTATGATATATTTTTTGTTCAGAATATTATAACTGACTCCTCTTATGAACAGCAGAATTCCGCAATAGCAGCAACGTAGTGTATGTGTTTACGAATACACATACGTAAATATGTACATAACATAGGGAAAATATAAAACCGGTTTTTTTGGGTTCCTTAGGTGTCAAAACGTAAATATCTGGTGAAAACCGCATATGCCCAAATTGGATCGATTACAATGCTTTCCTTTCTAAAACTATTGCTTTGCTGTAGCATGGAGCGAATTATCAGAAGGATTTATAAAATCCTTAAAAAAATAAAAATAATAAAAAATTAAGGCTGTAATTCTGTTACAAATTTGCAAATTACTGTTCCAGATAATTATGATTTATAGAAAAAAGTAAATTTTATTTATTATTCAAATCATCTGAATGTAAATTAATGCAAACGTTTAAAATTTTAATATTTACTCAAAATCCTTTGCGATTATTATTTTAATTTTTAGTTATAAAAACCGATTGCTTTATCCATTGCAGAATAAATTATTAATACGACATTAAATTAAACAGAGCGATTCATAAGATTTTAAATATAGGAACAATTAGAAATTACAGAATGCAAAATTTAAAATTATTCTATTTCGTATAATAAACTGTGATACTTTGGAAGACTAAACCACGTCTTAAATTATAAAAATGTACCGTTAAGCAATTTAAAACCGTTCATGAAAAAATAAAAACTAAATTAAATTTTGTATTTACATTAGAAAAATTTGACATATTATAAAAATACAAGGTGAAAAAGATAAAGATGCTACGATTTACTGATGATATAGTAATTCTAGCCTAGAATAAAAAGGATTTAGAAGAAACAATGAACCTCATAGATGAAGTCCTACGCAAGAACTATCGCATGAAAATAAACAAGAAGAAAACAAAAGAAATGAAATGTAGTAGAAATAACAAAGATGGACCACTGAATGTAAAAATAGGAAAAAAAAAGATTATGGAAGTAGAAGAATTTTGTTATTTGGGAAGTAGAATTACTAAAGATGGACGAAGCAGGAGCGATATAAAATGCCGAATAGCACAAGCTAAACGAGCCTTCAGTAAGAAATATAATTTGCTTACATCAAAAATGAATTTAAATGTCAGGAAAAAATTTTGGAAAGTGTATGTTTGGAGTGTCGCTTTATATGGAAGTGAAACTTGAACGATCGGAGTATCTGAGAAGAAAACATTAGAAGTTTTTGAAATGCGGTGCTGTAGGAGAATGTTAAAAATCAGATGGGTGGATAAAGTGACAAATGAAGAGGTGTTACAGCAAACTGATGAAGAAAGAAGCATTTGGAAAAATAGATTTAAAAGAAGAGACAGACTTATAGGCCACATATTAATGCATCCTGGAATAGTCGCTTTAATATTGGAGGGACATGTAGAAGGAAAAAACTGCGGAGGTAGGCAACGTATATGTTAACAAATTGTTAGGGATATAGGATGTAGGGGGTATACCGAAATGAAAAGACTAGCACTAGATAGGGAATCTTGGAGAGCTGCATCAAACCAGTCAAATGACTGAAGACAAAAAAAATGTTGTTATAAAGAGTAATGAATAAAAAAAATGCCAGAATGTTTAGTAAAAATGAAAAGTAACAAGATTTTTGTTTATATTTTCCACTAAATTGTATTTAATACTATTCTTGGGTGTGCCAAACCCACCGAAATGATGAAATTCATTTCTACGAGAGAAATCTTCGTTCAATACATTACACACAGCGTTTCTAATTTAAAGGATTTCTCAATTAATATTTTTTCAGACGCTTTAAGAAAAAATAAGTAATGAAATATATAAAATAAACAAACATATTATTATTATTGGTTTCTAAATAATAAATGTAAATTAAATAAAGATTTTTATTAGAATAATTCTTTTCAATTTTATTACAAAAGTAAAGAGTAAATTTTTACATTAAAAAATACGTATTTTCTTTCACTAAAATTCCAAAAAATAATTTTCACCTTTTTGTTAAACTATATTAATTTATCTTTTATTTAATTAGATATTTATTTTTATTAGATACCCCAGATAAACGCTCAAGATTGTACATGAAAATATAATATAAAATGTTTTAAAGTATTAAAAATGCCAAATATGACCGGGATTCGAACCCAGATCCTTCTGCATTAAAAATGAAGACACCACTATACTGTGGAAATCGGTAAACAAAATACTTATTGATTATTCCATTGTTTAGTATATTAATATATTATTTTAGATTAACTGCAATAGATTTTTTTACAACAATGTTTCATGTAAAATATGAGAAGTACAAATAAAAACTTTCTCTGAGAATAATGATGTTCTAATCCGTTTAATAAAGAGCATGAAGTTGTCATTTTTATAACTAAATATCATTTACATTTCGTTTAATTTGACATAAATTTATTTATCAATTGGGAAACTACTTCATTCCTTATTATTATTATTATTATTATTATTATCATTGTCCTTGGTGTGATGCTCACTTTCATGATTTTAAAATTATTGTTATTTTTTTAAGGATTATTGCTTATAACTTGTTTTATTTGGAATGTATTAGTAATGTTGTGTTTTTGTTTTTTGGATGTTTTCATCTATGTGTTTTTATTATCACTCCGTAGCTACCGTTTTTAAAGTTCTAATTATTTTTTGTATTTGACTGCATAATTGTTATTATTATTATTATTATTATTATTGTGTTTTGAATATATTATTTTTAATTTATATGTGGGTGTTCTTTTGTGACTTTATGTGATATTGTGTGGCATACAAAGGTTTTGTAACTGTTCTGTTGCACAATTATAAAATAAATTAAAAAAAAAAATTATTACTACAATAAATTCTTTTAGTAATCCTGATATAGGATGTTTGTTATTCTTTGAAATTGTTATATTAATTTTTTAGAGTAACATTATTTCAAACCTGCTATAAGTATTAGTGATAATATCATTTAACATACAACAAATCACAAGATTAATTTTTATTTTTAATTATTTTTTAATTATAAAATAAACGTTTTTTTATTTTGGTAGATCTAAGCTACTTAAAAAAAAGGAAAGATAATTTTAACATTAAAATTTTAGTATTCCAATTTAAAAATTAAACGAGAAACCTATAAATTTTTTTTTAATGAGAAATGATTTACGTGCTAATTATAATAGATCAAATTGGTATTTTTTTTTTTTTTTTTTTTTTTTTTATTAAATTTAGTTGGTATTGGTACCAAAATAAATTCAGATCGGTAAAATAAATAGTAGTTGTAAAAACGAAACCAAATAAATAAAAAAAAAACAAAACATATATGAAGGGAATAAATAAATGAAAAGAAACGAAGAAAAAACAATTTGTGTAGTGATTTTTATTTTTTATTTAATATTTTTTTTATTGTGAAGAATTATGAGTTTATGTTAACAGTATACCGGTTATAAGATGTGTATTACTGTAATCGGTATCTGCAACGTGTAAGTGAGTGTGTGTGTGTGTGTGTGTGTGTGTGTGTGTGTGTGTGTGTACGCGAGCGCATGCGTCTATACAAGATAGGTAAAAAAGATGGATGTACAAAGAGGTATTAGAAGACGTTATATAGAAGCACAGAAGATAGCAACTACAAAACAGAAGATATAGTACTGCACTCTTTTATTAGAAAGAGATAGAAAATAGTAAAATAAAGACAAAGATCATTAATTAAAGAGAACCCTATACTAGTCTTGTCGACACTTTATATAAACTACCAATGAGAAGCCGTCTTATTAAACAACTAGCCATTCGATTGGTTTAAACATATATAATTCTTCCCTCTCTGGTTTACCTTTAACGTAACCACTACTTAAAGTATACTCTTCTATACGGATCTTTCTATCCGTCTGCCATCCATTTTTTTTTTTATATCTCTATCCTTATTCCTTTCCGAGTACTGACTGGGTTTATTAATGTTTACTGTTCTGTGTAACTCATGCGCGATCCTGTTTATCAATTTCGATTGTTACCGGACAAACTAGTTTCGAGAAGATATTATTACAGAACTTTGTAGTCTTTTAGTAATAATAATAATAATAATAATAATAATAATAATAATAATAATAATAATAATAAAAAGTTTAACAAAGGTAATTATTAGTTTTTTCTCGAACAGGCCTGCAGAGGACCACGCAAATATAATTTCAATTCCTTCTGTTCTAATTTTCCCTCTGTCTCCTCCAAAATTCTTTCATTCACTACGCTGTAGTTTTCGTTCTTCTGTTCAGCTTATGCGCGATTTTTTTTTTTTAGATTCACAAGACCCTCTATTTTACGAATTTTTTCTTAAAATTTTTCTTATATTGACGCTCTTTCATTTCTATTTTTTCGTTTATTTAAGTCTTCCTTTATTTATTATATTTATTGGCGAGGGGAGGAGTTATATATTTCGAAAATTTATTAAAATTTTTTTTGTTCAATCTTATCAAAAATAAAATCAAATCATATGCTCAAAAAAATTTAATCCTCTTTCGTATTGTGGTTTCTAATTGTTCAAACGTTTTTAATCTTTTTATTTCATTGTACGAAGTAAAGGAAGTGTTGTGATCGCAAAAAATTTCGCTTTCCATGTTTCAACGGAAATATCCATTTTGACCATCATTGAATTCATTTTCACTTGTTTCGGCGTGACATCTGTACGTACGTATGTATCTTGTATAACTCAAGAAAGATTAGCCGTAGGATGTTGAAATTTTAGATTTAAGACTGTTGTAGTAACATTTTGTTATGCACCACCCCCATTTGATTGCAATCGATCGAAACAAAAGTGTCCAAAAAAGACCAAAATCCAAAAATATTTGAATTTTGGACTTTTCCTTAACTTCAATAATAGGCGCTCATTGATAGTTTTTGAACAATATAAGTGGTATTTATTTTCATTGTTCCAGATTTATAACCAAATAAAATTTTAATTAATGAAATATTTGGATCTTTAAAGGTGAAGGTACATTCGGATCGGACTTCATTTCCTTTATTTTTTTTAATTTAAATATATTGATTTATTAATAATTATTAACCACTGATTGTAAAAAAAAATTACAATAAATAATAATTCATTATTAACAATAAAAATAAAAAGAATATGAAAAAATATCAGAAGTTATTAATGAAATAAAATTTTACGTACTTTTCATTTTAAAACAACGTGTATATATAATTTAATAGACGTACAAGGAAATCATGTGGTGTCCACAACAGTATTTTTTTTTCTATAACTTCCTAAATTTCTTTATTTCACTTTATTATTCATCCGTCTTTCGTTTTTATCGGGCCATGAATCGTTCTTAACATTTTCATATTTTAAAAGTAATTCTAGATTTCTTATGTTGAAAATTTCTTCCCACTAAAGGGCTACCTGTTTCCATAATGTATTGCAACGTTTCAATTTTGCATTTATGGATAAACCTTCTTGTCGCACATATTTTTGGTTAAAAATGTCAATTTTTAAACAAATATTTTTTTGCGTTCAAACGCTTTCTACGCCGAACCATTTGAAATTATTATTTCATTCCCTTTTTTTATTTAAATTTTTCTGCGTATTCAATTTTTCCAAATTTGGTTTCTTTACGTTCCTTATTTTGTTTAGAATTAATTTATCATTACTTCCTGTTTTAAAAAAGGAGATTTTTAAACCGGCTTTTTCGGCAATTATTTTTAAATCCTCATCCATAGAAATCGTCTCTTTCTAAATTAGCCATTAAAGCCGAATCATTTGCGAAATCTAAACAATTTACTATTATTTTATCATTCCCTGTTCTTAATTCAAAAAGCATTTTGTTAACATTCCAAAATGTTTTCATTATTCCATCTAATCTTACGTTAAAAGAGTATAAGGGGGATACACCATCATCATCCTGTCTCAGATCTGTTTTAATTTCGAAAGGATCGCTGACTTATATTTGTTTAAAATTTCCTTTTTGTATTTATTTATTAACCACCACCACGAGACCACCATTAAGTATTGCTTCAAAGGATGAGATGTATGATTTATAGCGCGTGTGAAAATGCCGTGCCTGACCGGGATTTGAACCCGGGACCTCCGGATGAAAGGCCCAGACGATACCAATCGCGCTACGGAGGCGGTGTGTTTAAAATTGTTTCAAATTTAGTTACCGCTAAGCAAACCCAAACGATTCGTTCGCCAATATACTTATTGAATCTTTTGGAACATTTTTAAATGTAATGTTTATTAAAATTTCGTAATCAATAAATCCTAAACTGATAGATAATTCAAAATGTTTTACAATATTATTTTCATTTGGTAATATTTTCCAGTCTCTAATTAAATTATATATGGTTCTGTAAAATATACCTAAAAATCAATAAAAAGCGAGTAAACTGCTGTTTTTTTGTTTTTTTTTAATGAAACAGCGGGTATCAACAGGTTGGTATCAGGCGTATATCATTAGCCTGGTGGAAATTAGTTAACATATGAGACAGATAAGAGAAAAATTGGGTAAAAAAAATGAGCCTTCACTAAGATTTTTATATTTCATGCACTTCAGATTATAAATTCATAAGAATAAAAATTAAATAAAGTGAAAAACCTTTGAACTAAGCTATCTCTATATGCTAGTAGATTTTAGAAAAAAAATTATCCATGAAGCCGTGAAATGTTGATAAAAATGTGTGTTATCTGAAAAGTGTAGATTTATTTTTGCAAAAATTATATATATATTATATTGTAAAAAAATATTTTTTATAGAAATCAGTAAATCGAAGAAATCATAATTAAAAGTTAATTTTAATTTTACAAGAGTAATCAATAAGTCTACACTTATAATTTAGAAACTTTTTAACCAATTTTAATGATATCTTTATTAAATTGAAGATTTTAAACTTTTTGATAATTTTTATAAATTTTGTAAACAATAAAGACTTTATTAAATAAGGAAATAACTATGGCTACTGAAGATAAATTTATGAAAATTTGTATTCATGTTCTACGGTGTAAGTGAACACTAAGAAAGGATTTTCTTGAAATTCCGAGTTTAAATAGAGTAACAATGAGATTTACTATTTTTTTTTTAATTTATCTGTAACAAATTAAACTACAAATTCGATCTTTGGTGTGTGTAAAATATAAAAAAAAAAAAAAAAATTAATTACTAGATTTTTTTGAAATTCCGAGTTTAATGGTTTAAAATGGATTCGTTTTAATCCGCGATTATTTTAATTTCTCGATAACAAATGAGGATATCAATTTGATTTCTGGTGGGTGTAATCTTCATGTGAATATTTAAAAACGAATTTTGAAATCTTTGGAAATTCGACTTTGAAAGGGATGAAAAAAGGTAAAAAAATTCAACAATGATTGCAAATTTTAACCGTTTCCGACTATATTAGTCGAGATATTCAGTAGATTTGGGCTTGAAAATACTCTTTAGGGTTTGCAAATAACAATTTTAGGGATATTTTTTTAATTTCGATTTTTTAAGGATGCTAGGCGGCTCAACCAACACTGCCATTGTTGCTGTATGTGCGACGCGACTGGCTGCTGTTACTTGAGTAAAAATATGAAAATTGACCGCGACGGGAAACAAAAGTAACGATAGTGAGGGGGCGAAAGTCGCATCGAGGATGCTAATATATATATTTAGCTTTACAAAAGTGTACAAAATTGTGTTAAATTTATTACCATACTTATTAGAGAAATTTTAGCTGAATTTGGTTTTAACAAAATTTTATTAGAAAAAAATGAAGAAATATGAGAAATTCTGGAAAATTTATCTACTGCTTTTAAATAGATTTAAAAAAAAAAAAATTTTTTGTTTTCAGTCATTTGACTGGTTTGATGCAGAGCTCTCCCTGTCTAGTGATTCCCTATCTAGTGCTAGTCGTTTCATTTCAGTATACCCTCTACATCCTACATCCCTAACAATTTGTTTTACATATTCCAAACGTGGCCTGCCTACACAATTTTTCCCTTCTACCTGTCCTTCCAATATTAAAGCGACTATTCCAGGATGCCTTAGTATGTGGCCTATAAGTCTGTGTCTTCTTTTAACTATATTTTTCCAAATGCTTGTTTCTTCATCTATTTGCCGCAATACCTCTTCATTTGTCACTTTATCCACCCATCTGATTTTTAACATTCTCCTATAGCACCGCATTTCAAAAGCTTCTAATCTTTTCTTCTCAGATACTCCGATCGTCCAAGTTTCACTTCCACATAAAGCGACACTTCAAACATACACTTTCAAAAATCTTTTCCTGACATTTAAATTAATTTTTGATGTAAACAAATTATATTTCTTACTGAAGGCTCGTTTAGCTTGTGTTATTCGGCATTTTATATCGCTCCTGCTTCGTCCATCTTTAGTAATTCTACTTCCCAAATAACAAAATTCTTCTACCTCTCTAATCTTTTCGCTTCCTATTTTTATATTCATTGGTTTATCTACATTATTTCTACTACATTTCATTACTGTGGTTTTGTTTTTGTTTATTTTCACGCGGTAGTTCTTGCGTAGGACTTCATCTATGCCGTTCATTGTTTCTTCTAAATCCTTTTTACACTCGGCTAGAATTACTATCTAGCCGATCATTTTTTTAAATAAGAAACTAATAAATATTGTATTAAAAAAAATAAGAGGTATAGTCAAAAAATAAAAATTGTATACTGTGCTTTATGTCACAGTTTTGTATGTCACGTATAACGACATACAAAACTTCTTTTTTTTCCTGTTTAGCCTCCGGTAATTACCTTTCAGATAATACTTCAGAGGATAATATGTATGAGCGTAAATGAAGTGTAGTCTTGTACAGTCTCAGTTTGACCGTTCCTGAGATGTGTGGTTAATTGAAACCCAACCACCAAAGAACACCGGTATCCACGATCTAGTATTCAAATCCGTATAAAAAAACTACCTTTACTAGGACTTGATCGCTGGAACTCTCGACTTCCAAATCACCTGATTTGGGAAAATGCGTTCACCAATAGAGCAACCCGGTAGATAACGACGTACATAACTAAAACCTATGAACTTTTTTTTTTTTTTTTAGTAGCGGTCCGAGATTTCATACATATTAACGATTTTTGAAATTTTTAATAATGATATTCCATTTTTATTTTCTTATAAATATTCCTGATGTCTCCAGATATCTCATATAGCTTTCTGGATTTTTGGTCCACAGGCAGGTCTGTTGTTGGTGACCTGAGAGTGAGGCATAATCTTGAAAAAACTCAGGCCCGACCGTTCTTCTTGAGATGTGAGGTTAATTGAAATACAACCACCAGAGAACACAGTTATCCACTATCTAGTATTCAAATCCTAATATAAGAAACTACCTTTATAAGAATTCGAACCTCTGAGAATTCTCAACTGCGAGATAAGCTGATTATTATTATTTCAAACTACAAAAGAAGTACTGATTTTTGTAAATAATTAAAAAATTCCAATTATATATATATATATATATTTTTTTTTTATGAAAGAGTACGTATCAGCTATGGTCTCATTAGCCCGGTGAAAATTGGAAGCATATGGAAAAGATGCGTCCGAACTCGGGACCTCCGCACGAAATGCCGAGGCTCTAGCTACTCGGCCACGGAGGTTAGTTTATTATTTTTTTTATTTGTTTTTTACTGTATTAATTTTTTTTTCAATGATGTAATTTCAACATTAAAGCGGTTATAATTATGGAGAATTCGCTCTATTTATTAGTTAACGCATATCTTTGGTTCCGTCGAATACATTTAAAATATACTCTCTTTTTCACCTTAATATTTTATTTATATTTCGTGACCCAGTGAAAAAAAAAACAGTTTTATTCAACTTTATTTATTTCTGATTAATAATTTTTGTCTAAATAAACCTGAATTAAATAAATATCAAAGATCTATGTAATAATTTTGTTATTTTTTTTCTATAAGGAAATTTTCATTCATTATTACTTTTTTTATTAATTTATCTAGTTTCATATATTAAATAACATATTTGAATTTTTTTTAATATCTATGAAAAATATAAATTTGCTTATTTCTAATGTTCTGAACAAAAACTTGTTGTACGTAGCAGTAAAAAATTCAATTTTTGAATGTATTTCCGGGTTTTTTCGATCTTATTTCGACATCGCAAAGTAGGTTTATCAATATTAACAACACTAAGGATAGAATCCTTAGTAAACAGAACAGTTTGACTAATAATTTTATCCACGATTTAAAATATTTTTGAAATACCATATATTTAAAAAAATTATGATTTTTTTACATACCTTTAAATTCAGACATAAAATTATTACACTTAAATATATTTGAATTTATAACTTTTACATACTTTTTTTTCTAACTTTCTGGACCACCCTTAGGTATTGTTTCAGCGGATGAGATGAATAATTTTTAGTGTGTGTGAAAGAAAATGGCACGCCTGACCGGGATTCGAACCCGGGGGACCTTCGGATGAAAGAGGCCTAGATGCTTTCACTCGCGCCATGGAAACCGGTCACTTTTACATACCTAAAAGATTTTAATTTTTAACTGGTGTAAAGAATAATAACAGTATATTAAAATAAGATAGATGTTTAGAATTATGCAATAATTTATAATAGAACGAGAAATAAATTTTAAATTTATAAACTGGAAAAAATCAGACAATTTAATTTTACTTCCATGTTGAGTACTGCGTTCATGCGTTTTGGAACCGCTTCTTTGTCAAAACTAATTATACTAGTATGTATTTATTATTGTACTTACTTTATTTATTTTAAATAGGAAATAGATAGATAAAATTAAAAGATAAGTATAACCATTAATAAGAAAACAAGAAGAAGGTCAGATAAGGCATGACGTCAAATAAAGGGAAGGGGCGTTGAATAAATGCTATATAAAGATTAACAGAAATTTAGAAGTATCAGTACAATAAATTTTGACTATGAATTTATTCCGGAACGTGTCAACGTGTAAAAAAGAATGAAGATAAAAAAGGTAAGAAAAGGAAAGACTAAGATTAGAAACTACAGAGATTTTAGAAGTAATTGTTATCTTAATTAGAACAATTTTAATTTTATTTATTTTAATTATATTCAGATTAAATAATTTAAATTTATACAAAAACAAAACAAAAGTAAAGTTATTTTAAAGCAAGCTTCATTTAAAGAAATCTAAAATGGACATTATACTATAAAACCTATCTTCCATTATTATACTGACTAGAAATTATTTCTGTTAGAATTTTATCATTTTTAAAAATATTTTACATTATTGTTTTATTGGAAGGACAGGTAGAAGGGAAAAATTGTGTAGGCAGGCCACGTTTGGAATATGTAAAACAAATTGTTAGGGATGTAGGATGTAGAGGGTATACTGAAATGAAACGACTAGCACTAGATAGGGAATCTTGGAGAGCTGCATCAAACCAGTCAAATGACTGAAGACAAAAAAAAATGCAATTAATATAAGTTTGGAGTGTCGCTTTATATGGAAGTGAAACTTGGACAATCGGAGTATCTGAGAATAAAAGATTAGAAGCTTTTGAAATGCGGTGCTATAGGAGAATGTTAAAAATCAGATGGGTGGATAAAGTGACAAATGAAGAGGTATTGCGGGAAATAGATGAAGGAAGAAGCATTTGGAAAAATATAGTTAAAAGAAGAGACAGACTTATAGGCCACATACTAAGGCATCCTGGAATAGTCGCTTTAATATTGGAAGGACAGGTAGAAGGAAACAATTGTATAGGCAGGCCAAGTTTGGAATATGTAAAACAAATTGTTAGGGATGTAGGATGTAGAAGGTATACTGAAATGAAACGACTAGCACTAGATAGGGAATCTTGGAGAGCTGCATCAAACCAGTCAAATGACTGAAGACAAAAAAAAATGCAATTAATATATGTTTGGAGTGTTGCTTTATATGGAAGTAAAACATGGACGATCGGAGTATCTGAGAAGAAAAGATTATAAGCTTTTGAAATGCGTTGCTATAGGAGAATGTTAAAAATCAGATGGATGGATAAAGTGACAAATGAAGAGGTATTGCGGCAAATAGATGAAGAAAGAAGCATTTGGAAAAATATAGTTAAAAGAAGAGACAGACTTATAGGCCACATACTAAGGCATCCTGGAATAGTCGCTTTAATATTGGAAGGACAGGTAGAAGGAAACAATTGTATAGGCAGGCCAAGTTTGGAATATGTAAAACAAATTGTTAGGGATGTAGGATGTAGAGGGTATACTGAAATGAAACGACTAGCACTAGATAGGGAATCTTGGAGAGCTGCATCAAACCAGTCAAATGACTGAAGACAAAAAAAAATGCAATTAATATATGTTTGGAGTGTTGCTTTATATGGAAGTAAAACATGGACGATCGGAGTATCTGAGAAGAAAAGATTATAAGCTTTTGAAATGCGTTGCTATAGGAGAATGTTAAAAATCAGATGGATGGATAAAGTGACAAATGAAGAGGTATTGCGGCAAATAGATGAAGAAAGAAGCATTTGGAAAAATATAGTTAAAAGAAGAGACAGACTTATAGGCCACATACTAAGGCATCCTGGAATAGTCGCTTTAATATTGGAAGGACAGGTAGAAGGGAAAAATTGTGTAGGCAGGCCACGCTTGGAGTATGTAAAACAAATTGTTAGGGATGTAGGATGTAGAGGGTATACTGAAATGAAACGACTAGCACTAGATAGGGAATCTTGGAGAGCTGCATCAAACCAGTCAGACTGAAGACAAAAAAAAAATTTTTCTATTTTTAAACATAATAATATTAGTTCTGAAACAGTGCATTTTATATGAAAAACTGCCTTTATGTTTTTATTTTTACCCTTCCAAATAGTTGTAAAAAAAAGGTCCAAGTGTGGGTCATTTCTGACCCACGGGTTTTACACACACAATTAAAAATATTTATCATTTTATTTAAATACAATATTTTTTCGTTTATTTAAATTCAATGATTCTAAACAAACCGCGCGTACCGTATTTAATTTGCGCGGGTGTGGCGGTACTAGCAATGACGGTCGGCACTAACTAATTTTACAACTTACATAAAACAAATTTCGCTTATACGACCGGCAGACTGGTGTAGCCGCGAGGTTTAAGGAACCAGATACCGAATCGACCGGGTGATCGAATTCGAGACCCGGCTAGATTTATTTAATTCCACCGCTCATCTGTGACGAATAACATAGCAGACGACAAGCAAACAACAGCATTTTTTTTGGAGTGGGAACGCGATTTCCCAGATATTATTTTTTAATATTTAAAAAATGTGCCTAAAAAAATATAACCTTAATTAGACAAAGCTTGAGAAACTGAGAGTGACCTTGCTATACAGCCTCACCCCTTTAAACCCCTTTCTACATCGATGATGTAGAATTAATCTGACCAAGTTTGGTTGAAATAAGTCCAGTGGTACTGGAGATATAAGGTGATTTATAGGATGATACCGAACATACATACGAACATCCAGAAAATTTTTATCCAGATAGTTTTTTGGGTTGTTTAGGTGTCAAAACGTCAAGATCTGTGAAAACCGCATTTTGCCCGAATTGATTGGATTATAATACTTTCTCTGTTAGAGCTATAGCGCTATATAGACGAAAAAGTAAAAATCAGATAATCTATTAAAAAAATAATAATTCTTTTAAATAGCTTAACTGATTATAGCGTAAAAAAGAACATTAAATAACAGGAAGTAATATTTATAACAAGCTGTAATATTGTTCAACACAATTTAATGAACAAATATTTCTTTACGATAATTGTGGTATAACTTCCGCTTTCATACAAAGTATTTAACACATTTTTATTTAAAAATTAATCGATTTATCCGTGATAATAATACATTATTATTATAATAATACATTAATCATTTATAGATTTTAAGAAAGACTACGATTCGACCCTGAATACAGAATCGACTCTGTATTCAACTTAAAATCCTTAAAGAATTTAAAAACATCCGAAGACAATAAAAATTATAAATTAAAAATTAAAAGACAAAATCAAAAGTGAAATTCTTAGAATAACTTTCAGAACCATTCAAAATTAAAAATAGTGTAAGACAAGGAGATAAACCTTTATCCGATCCTCTTTATAATTGTTCCCTTGAAAGTTACAATAAAATGGGAGAAAGAACTAAGAAGTTAAAAATGCAGTTAAACGTAAAAAACAGGTACTAAAACTAAAATCATAAATACAAACATTCTGGTCTTCGCAGACGATATTGCGATTTTCGTTAAGAGATATAGTTGAGACTAAAATGAAAATTCAAAAACTCAGCGAATGCGCAAGCAAAATTGCTCTTCAAATTTCTAATGAAAATCTAACTAATCATCCGATGACAAAGAGAACAGAAGTCAAACCCTTAAAATTTCCGACAACAAAGATATAATTAGAGTATAAAAATTTAAATATTTGGGCGAGATCAGAACACCGAATGATAACGCGAGGAAGAATATATTACGAAAAACGGAAAACGCTTATCTCCCGAACAAAATTTACAATAAAATTCCCTGTCGTATAATTCCAAATTAACGCACTACAAAACTGTAGTCCTTCAGAAGCACTGTATGGTGTAGAATGTTGTTCTTTTTTTAGAACAAGAAGCACAAAGTAGAAAAAAAAAATTACAGACCAGAATATGAAGATGGAATTTACAAATTGAAAAAAGAAATTAATAAATATACAGAAAAAAATAGGGGACTAAATCCGGTACAGTTCTATGGGCATTTATGTAGAATAAACGACCAGAGATTGACGAAACAAATATCGAATTTCTAAATGAACAGAGACATAAAAGCAGATCTAAAAATATTAAAACATTTTTAACGATCTGAGTAAAAATAAAAGATAAATATTAAAAAAGCGATTTGAGAATCTAGGTTTCCAGAGAGAAAGAAAAAACCTGTTAACACAATTTCATTGGGATTTTTTAAAGATATAGGGATGGGTATAGAGATAATCATGGAAAGCGGTCGAAATCATGTCGCCCAGTAACGAGAACGTCGTAAGCTCCATCTGCGGAAGCTTTCCGAATTATAAGATCTTCATGATACGATCTACATGTTCGGTCTTCTTCTGACCGGCGATGTGATCGTCTATGGTTGCTTTGGCGTGAGCATCGATAACTCGGCCGACATCGGTAGACGAAAGAAAGGCAACAAAAACAACAGAGTCAAAGAATGAAAATCTTTTGGGAAAAGAAAAAGAAGTCAAAACTATGTAAACATGATCGGCAGTGGTCGGAAAAAAGAAAATTATCTATACTTTTCAAAACTAACCTACAAGCTTTTTTTTTATGAATTGTATCTAAATGTAACTGATATTACTTTTGAAATGATCCATTACTATAGGATGTCCCATAAATATATAATAGGAAAAATAAACTATTAAGCTCAGCTGGACTATGCTTGTAATGGTATTGGTGATTCGTTCCTGGAGATGATTTATATTTTATATTTTTTCCTGATACAACATGAACTTTATAAAAACATATTAATTTTTCCTATATATGAAAAGTTATGTTACTTATAATTCAGCAGTGGAGAACACGCGTATCGAAATGTGTTTTAAAAATAATGTTAATTATATAAAGCATATTATATAATACGCCCTTAAATTTATAATACGGGATTGGAAAACGTTAAATAAAGACAACGTTACAATAGGAAAAGGTATCTCGGTAAATCGCCTAGGCTTTGCGGACGATTTAGCCCTACTATCCCAAAATATAGAAGAGGCCAGATACCAACTGTCAACACTGGAAGAGATTGCAGGAAAAATCGGTCTAAAAATTTCATACGAATAAACCAAAATTATGGTGAGAGACCCACTACGCATAAGCAAAGTAAAAATAAACAATAATGACATAGAACTAGTAGAAAACTTTAAATATTTGGGGGAAAACATCACACACAACCTCCAAGAAAATCCAAACTGGAATGAAAGAATAAATAAACTCATCAAAGCCACAATAACAACACAAAACATCAATAACAAAAAATGCATGTCCATAAACACAAAAATAAGACATCATAACTCAGTTATCCAACCAGAAATACTTTACGGATGCGAAACCATATTTGGACCGTACCAGACAAGGTTTACCGACAAACTGGAAAAGATTGAAAGACAAATTCTACGACGATGCATCGGGAAAAACATTAAAAAAGACGGGATTTGGAGAATTATTCCAAACGAAGAGATTTACAAAACTATCATCCCGATAACTAATAAATTTAGAAAGAAGAGAATAGAACATATTTACAGAACGGAAGAGACCAGATTTATCAGACCGGTAATCGAAATTTTCTGGAACAAGAAAAGCAGACTGAACTGGTTATACGAAGTACAGAAAGACATGGAGGAATTAGATATACCCCGTGAAAACCTAAAAACGAAAACCGGAAACTATGAGAAATTAAAAAATAAAGAAACAAGATTCCTATTAAAACCCAAGAAAACAATAAGCCGGGTGTACTCTGAACAAGAAAGGTCAAGAAGATCTGAAACCCTTAGAAATTACTGGCAAAAAAGAAAAGCTGAAAAACAACAAATCAGCAAGAAAAGAAAGAACTTGCAAAAAAAAAATTGAATTAGAGTATCCATTATGAAAAGTAAAAACATATTATAAAAATAAAAACGGTTTTCATGAAACAAAAATGTTTATTTTTCTGTATGTAAATTTATGGGACACCCAGTAGAAAATAGTTTATTTACAAATAAACAAAACTGGAAAGAAAAAAATGGAAAAAAAATAATTTACAGGGAAATTTAACTAATATGTAGAGAAATTTCGTTAGAATTTTTTACGTGTTACATAAACGATTTTTTGAAGAAAAACTTTTCTAACGAAACTATCTGCACGCGTGCTTAAGGCAAGCCTCGGCAGCTAGACCCACCGGGCAAGTTGTCCTAACGGGTGGCGTCTCGGAATGACATTTTAGGTGTCCAAAATTGATTACCTCTTGAGTAAAGTATTTTTTATTTTTTTAAATGATGAAAATTGATATAACTAAAGTTAATTTAGAAATTTAACTCTAGAAGTTGATACTAACGAATCGGGATTTTCCGCTAGTGATCGGTACATTCCGGTGGCTATTTTGTGGTTCATTATTCTATAAAATTAAAAAAAAACTGTCACATAAATAAAAAAAACATGTAAAAAAAAAATTAAACACTACTTAGATACATTAAACGCAGTAAAAGGGAAAACATAATTTTAGGACGGTACTCAGAATGGATTTGAACACAACCTTTGATGGTGATACGTAAGATTATGTGAAAGACATAGCTTCAAATTAAAAATTTGATGTTTTTGCCAATTTTATCTTATGCGTAATGAATGGCCTAAAGAGTGGGATGCTGCTGAAAATAGGAGGAGAAAAGATTATGGAGGTAGAAGAATTTTGTTATTTGGGAAGTAGAATTACTAAATATGGACGTAGCAGGAGCGATATAAAATGACGAATAGCACAAGCGAAACGAGCCTTCAGTAAGAAATATAATTTGTTTATATCAAAAATTAATTTAAATGTCAGGAAAAAATTTGTGAAAGTATATGTTTGGAGTGTCGCTTTATACGGAAGTGAAACTTGGACGATCGGAGTACCTGAGAAGAAAAGATTAGAAGATTTTGAAATGCGGTGCTATAGGAGAATGTTAAAAATCAGATGGGTGGATAAAGTGACAAATGAAGAGGTATTGCGGCAAATAGATGAAGAAAGAAGCATTTGGAAAAATATAATTAAAAGAAGATACAGATTTATAGGCCACATACTAAGGCATCCTGGAATAGTCGCTTTAATATTGGAAATATAGGTAGAAGGAAAAAATTGTGTAAGCAGGCAACGTTTGGAATATGTAAAACAAATTGTTAGGGATGTAGGATGTAGGGGGGTATACTGAAATGAAACGACTAGCACTAGATAGGGAATCTTGGAGAGCTGCATCAAACCAGTCAAATGACTGAAGACAAAAAAAAAAATGCAATTAATATAAGAGTGGAGTTTTTAGTTTTTTTTTATATATTTTTTATTTTCTTCTTTTTAGTCTTCATAAGTTTATATTTTACAGCTGCGTTAACGCATAGGTTTGAGTTTCTTTAGCGAAAGATCGGATCGGTACGTTTTACGATGTGTGAGTGCAATCAAAACAACATAGAGCTAAACAATTTTCCGGATAACCAAGATCCGGTCGATCAAGAGTGTACCCGATGCGTTAATCTGTTAACACTCTAACTGCTTATACATTACGCCGTTTGAATCGTGAAAATCGGACGCGCGGTTGCCGAGATATTATGGGACACTCCCATCACAACTCCTTCCTAATTTCCAAACGACGTTTCGGGGACACTGGAAAATATTATCATTATCAACGGGTACCACGGGATTAGGATCGCGCTAGGATCGACCGTTTTCGAGATATTTGTGATTTTCGTTTGAAAATTCGGATCCGGTTTAAAAGTCTTAAATTTTTCCAAAACTTCGATATTATATATATCGATAGATATATATGATAGGATGTAATAGTAGTGATTTCCAAAAAAAAAATGCATCGAAAATACAATTAAATAACTCAAAATTATTAAAATTTATAATTAAACTCCATTAATTTATAATTAAGTTCCAAACTAATCGACGGTTACAGTTTTGTTATCAAACGGTGAAGGTTCGAGGTTTCTCACTTTCTTAATCTTTTTTTTTAAGATATCTAATTTTCAGTTCAATAAAATTGGAAAACTTAACGAAATCTATCTGAATAAAAATTAAGTTATATTACATAAATTTATTCTTTAAAAAAAAATTAAATAAAATCATTTATCCTTTAATTTCGTTATAATAACGGGGAAAAATTTACATTAGTTGCTTAATTATACCATTTTAGAAGTTTTAATTCTTTTCACAGAATCATTGTGTAGTAAAAAGATAATATTTAAAATGAAATACTAAGAAAAATATCGTTTTACATGAGATTTATATATAATAATAGAAATTTGTTACTGTACTTTTTTCCAAAAATCCACGCGAGAAAATTGATATATATTTTTATTTAATCGGTTTTAATCTTATCAGTAATTTAAAACATATTAAAAACAGCAGTAAAAACTTAAGACAATATAATATTTAAAAACGTTTATAGAAAATTAAATAAAAAAGAGATGAGATCTTTGCGCTGCTGTCGTACGAATTTGGTTACTATTATCAGATAATACCTTTCTAAGCTGTACACGCAAATGAGGGAGTAAAATACTAACAAAACATTGTCAGGTTATTCTTTATTACATATAATCTACGTTTTCGTACGAGTAAATACAAACATAATCAGGTTTACTGTTTACTATTCTACGGCAGTTCAAGTTACATAAATTTATATCAAATACGATAAATAATTTATCTATTTATTCGTTGTCTGTCATATCAAAAGTATTAAATTACAATTCTGTTATATGCTAATACATATTATAAGGGGTGGGTGTAATAAATAAGATTGTTTGGACACCGCCATACGTATAATATATACATATATAGGTAGATTATAGATAGTAGCAGATGCGACAACAAAACCGATACATAGTAGTTATGTACGATACTATGACGTATTAAAGATTAAGAGATCCTATTGGTTGAATCATCCCTACTATTTAAAAAAAAGAAAAAAAACACAACATACCTCATAGATACGCGTATACGCACCGGTAAAGTTTCAACGAATGATTCGGAGAACAGAGTAGATTTACTGCTTGAATTTATCACCCCTCGTCAAAAAAAAAAAATAACCCCTCAAGCAAGCAACAGAAATAATAAGGGATATTTTCCACCACCTTCAAATAAAAACATCTGCCATAACGTGTTATCCTACTGTGTATATACACGCACACATATACACATATATACTATAAATGTAACAACTACTAATATCAATACCCCCACTTCTTAAACATATTCTCCCACCATAATCTCCTACCACGAAAGTGCATTACCCCCACCTCTGACTATTATCAATAATGTATCCGAGTATAAATAACTTATGGCCTACCGCTTTTCAAAAACGGATATAAAATATATCGTTAATTTAATTAATAACAATTTAATATATCAACGGATGACAACAAAACACAATTAAATAACAATATAAAACGGTGTTTTGTTTTCTGTAATAAATTGTTAAATTAATTAACTTCAATTTATTTATCCTATTCCATAAATAGAATAATAGGTTAAAATACGAGTAATAAAAAAAATGATTAAAAAGAAAGAAAGAAATATAAATTTTGTTATAGTTAGATAAATAATTAAAAAAATTATATTTAATTGAAATATACTACGTTGAAAATTAAAGTAATAAATAAAAATTTTAATAATATTTTTTTAAACATAATTAATTCATAACAGAGTAAAAAAGATTTAGAAGAAACAATGAACGGCATGGATGAAGTCCATGCCGTTCGGCATGCCGTTGCGCATTTGCCGTTGCGGCAAAAGAACTATCAAATGAAAATAAACAAAAACAAAACGAAAGTAATGAAATAACGAAGATGGACCGCTGAATGTAAAAATAGGAAAAGAAAAGATTATTGAAGTAGAATAATATTGTTATTTGGGAAGTAGAATTACTAAAGATGGACGACGAAGCAGGAGCGATATAAAATGCAGAATAGCACAGCCGAAACGAGCCGTCAGTCAGAAATATAATTTGTTTAAATCAAAAATTAATTTAAACGTTAGGAAAATATTTTTGAAAGTATATGTTTGGAGCGTCGCTTTATGTGTATGTGAAACTTGGACGATCGGAGTATCTGAGAAGAAAAGATTAGAAGATTTTGAAATGCGGTGCTATAGGAGAATGTTAAAAATCAGACGGGTGGATAAAGTGACAAATGAAGAGGCATTGCGGCAAATAGATGAAGAAAGAAAGAAGCATTTGGAAAAATATAGTTAAAAGAAAAAATAGACTTATAGGCCACATCTTAAGGCATCCTGGAATAGTCGCTTTAATATTGGAGAGACAGGTAGAAGGAAAAAATTGTGCAGGCAGACAACGATTGGGATATGTAAAACAAATTGTTAGGAATGTAGGATATAGGGAGTATACCGAAATGAAACTAGCAACTAGACACGAGCAAAGAGAAACTAGATAGCGAATCTTGGAGAGCTGCATGAAACCAGTCAAAGGACTGAAGACAAAAAAAATTACATAACCTCTCAAAATTTCGTGCAGAGGTCCCGGGTTCAAATCTCGGAGAAGCATCTTTTCATATGCTATCAATTTTCAACGGATTAATGAAACCACAGTTGTTGATGCCCGCTTTTTCATAACAAAAAGAAAGAGAAATTAAACGGAAGAAAAATTACTAAAATTAAAAATTAAATTAAAATCCACTGTTTTGGGAAATGTGAAAAAAATAATTCATCAAGAAACAAATACTCGGAATTTAATAAAAATATTATTAATTGTTTTTAAAAATAAATTATAAATTAATTACAAAATTATTTAAAATATGATAAAATTGGAAAGATATTTGTTATTTGCACAAATAAGAAATTCTTCTTGATTAAAGGTGTATAAACAAGAAATACATATTTAAAAATAAAAATAAACATTACTTTCAACAAAAAAAAATTCTTGTTTAATAAAATATAATAATTGCATAAGCAAAGTTAAAAATAAACAACAATGACATAGAACTAGTAGAAAACTTTAAATATTTGGGGGAAAACATCACGCACAACCTCCAAGAAAATTCAAACTGGAATGAAAGAATAAATAAACTCATCAAAGCCACAATAAAAACACAAAACATCTATAACAAAAAATGCATGTCCATAAACAGAAAAATAAACATTATAACTCGGTTATCCGACCAGAAATACTTTACGGATGCGAAACCATATTTGGACCGTACCAGACAAGGTTTACCGACAAACTGGAAAAGATTGAAAGACAGATTCTACGACGATGCATCGGGAAAAACATTAAAAAAGGCGGGATTTGGAGAATTATTCCAAACGAAGAGATTTACAAAACTATCATCCCGATAACTAATAAATTTATAAAGAAGAGAATTTCCTTTCTAGGACATATTTTCAGAATGGAAGAACGGATATTTTCAGACGGATAATCGAACTTTTCTGGAACTAGAAAATCAGACCGAACTGGTTATACGAAGTATAGAAAGACATGGAGGAATTAAGACATAACCCGTGAAAACCTAAAAACGAAAACTATGAGAAATTAAAAAATAAAGAAACAAGATTCCTTATCAAAACCCAAGAAAACAATCAGCCGGGTGTACTCTGAACAAGAAAGGGTAAGAAGATCTGAAACCCTTAGAAATTACTGGCAAAAAAAAGAAAAGCTGAAAAACAACAAATCAGCAAGAAAAGAAAGAACTTGCCAAAAAAAAAAAAAAAAGAACTAAAGTGATCCATTATGGTCTTAAAAGTAATAAAAAAAAAAAATAATAATAATAATTACTAATAAAGGATACTAATACAGAGCGAGCGGGTGACACTGTGTATATAGTATTAATTTTGTTTTCAAATTTTTTAAATTTGTTTAAACATATATAAATATTAACTTGAATGTAATTCAATTGTATTTTCTTCTTGATTGAATAAAATTAAATATAATAAAAAGAGAAATTTTATTTAAGAAATATTAATTTATTAATTTCTTGGGTTAACCAATCAACTATACAAATTTATAAATTAAATTCACTACGTTTCAGTTAGAATTCTCTAAGCCTCCTCAGGTGATAATACACATTCATACACAGATCATAGAAAATTCTCTTACATGATTACAGGTCTATTATAGTATTACAATACGTAAGAGAACTTTATATGATGTGTGTATGAATGTGTATTGTCACCTTAGGAAGCTCAGAGAATTCTAAGTGAAACGTTGTGTACTTAATTTATAAATTTGTATTTTTGATTGGTAAATCCAGAAATTAATATATATATATATATATATATATATATATGAGTCAGATATATATATTAGATATAGAGTCTTAGACGACTTGAAAAAAAATCAGGATTATTCTAAGAAGCGTTTGAAATTACGCAATGCGCCCTGAAACTGGTAAATTATCTAGCAATTTCTAATCAGCCTGATATTTTTCAAGTTTATTGTAATGAACCCATACAACTTCAGGCTAATTAGAAACAGTGCGATTGTTTGCTCATTAAAGAAAAATAGAGGATTAATATAAGTATTATTGCTTGTCTGTCTGTATGTCTCTTATGCCTTCCTAAACCGTTCATCCGATAGCGATGTAACTTTGGGGAATGGTTGGACGCGTGCCAGGGAAGGTTTCTGAATTAGTTTGGACCCGCTAGGTGGCGCTGGCATCGAGATATTTCGAAAAATTGTATTATGTCCGATTTGCCTCGTATTCAGAATACATGTTACTTACATGGAAAGAATTATCTCTGCAACAAATGAACCCGCTAGATGGCGCTGGGGTAGAGATATTTAGAAAAAATATATTTACGGATCGATTTGGTTCATATTCAGAATATGAAAATTAGTTACGTTAAAAGAAATATTTCTGAAAAAATTATACCTGATAGTTGGGGCCGGTGTCGAGAGATATTTACGAAACAAACAAACAAATATACAAACAGATTTTTTATTATATATATATATATATATATATAATAAAAAATCTGTATGTTCGTATGTATGTCCGCTAAAGACCAAAAGACTAATGGACCGATTTACGCGCGGGCAAAAGGGAAAAAGGGGAAAATGGAAAACGGGGAAAAGATGAAAAGAGAAAAGGGGAAAACGGGAAAGGGCAAAAAGGAAACTGGTAGAGGGAGAGGGAGAAGGGCGAAAGGGAGAAGTTTGAAAGGTAAATGGGGAAGGAGAATTAGTGAAAGGTAAAATTTGTGAAGTTCAATTTTTTAATTTTTTTATCAAATTTTCAATTGCGTTCATTTAAACTCTCTCTCTCTCTCTCTCTCTCTCTCTCTCTCGATATATATATATATATATATATGTGTGTGTAGCAGCAATAGTGAAGCATTGCCGGGTCTGCTAGTTAATTATAAATGGCCAACATCTCACAAAAAAAAAGTTCAAAAATGAGCTCACCATTTTCAACACATTTTTTGACACGCTTCTGTGCTGCTTTTGTTTGTATATTTAGATCTTCAGGGATGTCCTTAAGTTTCTTAGCCGCAGATGAAATCATGATCTGCTGAAATCCGAGTGAAATATTTCACTAGCCGTAATTCACAAACGAAGCATTTTAGGATATACATTTTTTAATGAATATTTTCCATTATTTTCACGAGTAAAACAGGTTATGAAAGTTCCGGGAGAATATTGCGATAACTGTATATTACCATTAATTTTATATACATTTTTTCTTTCAGAATTATTTCTTACAAGTTACAGTGTTAGGTTAATCCATTTATAAAATAATTATTTAATAAACGGAATGCCAAATGATAAATAAACAGGATAAAAAATATATAGATTAATTATATATATAACGTTATTGCAAATAAATATGTATAAATTTTATAGTAACGAGACGAAATATAGAGAAATACAAATATCATTTTTATATTAAAATTGGGTCAAAATCGTGACCTGATACATATAAACAAATGTTAAAAGATATTCTATGCAGCAATTTAATCTAGTATTTGTTCGAATAGTAGAATAAGTTATTAACCAATATAAAATTAAATAATAGCTTTTATGATATTTATTCAATTTACAAAGAAACAATCAATAAAAACGATATTTAAATCAAATAAAATCGCTACACTTAAAAAAACATTTATTTATATTAGGTAATATACTAAATAATAGTAATAGTTATTACCTATTATTGTTCGAGGTTAGTAATTTTTACACTTTATAAATTCAGTAACTATTTGTAATAATTCATTTAAACTGGTAAATGATTAATTAATTTTATTAAACGATAAATACAAGAAATAACGATAAGAAAGTAGGAGTTATAAATATTACTATTTTAATGACTTATTGTAGTGTGGGTTAATCACATTAGTATAAAAAGATTAAAAAGGACTATTGCGCTTTGTTAGTCTCCGTGGCGTAGTGGTAGCGTCTTAGTTTATCATCCGCGTGACTCGGTTTCGAATCTTAATTGATCTTAACTTTTTTTTTTTTAATTACGCTACTTAATCTCGATTTCAATAATCACATGTGTTGTTAAGTTTAACATAAAAAATATTGAAATATTAAATTTTTTTCTAACAAATGTGCTTAGTTTTTAGCGGTTTTGTTTTTAGTTGCTTTTAATTTGTTTGTAATGAAAATTAATTAAAAACAAGAAACGACTTGATAAAAGAAAATTATTTAAAAATATAAAATTTGAATTGAAAAAGAATCTTGGAAAAGTGTTGTGCGAGAAGTATATACTTTTATATTAACATAGACGCTACTTCTATACATAGACGCTAAGAAAAAGAGGAAAGAGGAATTTTGAATATGTTAATGGAGTAAATTGCAGATGATAAAACGGATAAACAGAACGGTCCAATAAAAAGAGTGAACGAAAATAGAATAGAATTTGAAAAAAAGTTGTGCAGTAAACTTACTGATTTCAATCATAATCAAAACATAAACCAGTTGGTTAAATATAAGTAGAAAACCTTTTTAAATATCCAAAACCATTAAAATTTTGACATTTTACAGGTAAACAGTTTCAAAAATTACGATAAAATTAATAAAAAGCCATTTGTTAAAACCATTGAACAAATATTTAGTTCCAGATAAATTCGTGTAATATTTTTTGTATTAGATAATCCTCAATGGCATAATTTTTGATTATTATTATTAATATTATTTGTACAAGAATTAAATCTATATATATAAAAATCAATGTTTGTTTGTCTGTCTGTTCCAACTTAACTCGATATCTACCGGACAGATTTGTCTAAAATTTTGCACACCTACACTCTGAAGCCTTGCGGTGAACATAGGCTAATTTTTTTGGACCTCCGACATAACGAAATTTAAAACACTTTATTTCTTCCTTAAAGCTTATTTAATTTCAAAATGACTTTGATTTTCAAGAAAAATTTAATTTTTAGCTAACATTTTTTAGAATTGATTAATTTTGAAAAGCGCTGAGGTTTTAACGTACAGTTAGTTATTCCTAAGTTTCAATTGATTTTTTTTTACACGGATTTGAATACTAGATCGTGGATACCGGTGTTCTTTGGTGGTTGGGTTTCAATTAACCACACATCTCAGGAATGGTCGAACTGAGAATGTACGAGACTACACTTCATTTACACTCATACATATCATCCTCATTCATCCTCTGAAGAATTATCTAAACTGTAGTTACCGGAGGCTAAACAGGAAAATGAAGTTTCAATTGATTTAACGCACTTTTTTTTTGTCTTTAGTCATTTGACTGGTTTGATGCAGCTCTCCAAGATTCCCTATCTAGTGCTAGTCGTTTCATTTCAGTATACCCACTACATCCTACAGCCCTAACAATTTGTTTTACATATTCCAAACTTTCCTTCTGCCTGTCCTTCCAATATTAAAGCGACTATTCCAGGAAGCCTTAGTATGTGGCCTATAATTCTTCTCTTCTTTTAACTATATTTTTCCAAATGCTTCTCTCTTCATCTATTTGCCGCAATACCTCTTCATTTGTCACTTTATCCACCCGTCTGATTTTTAACATTCTCCTATAGCACCGCATTTCAAAAGCTTCTAGTCTTTTCTTCTCAGATACTCCGATCGTCCAAGTTTCACTTCCATATAAAGCGACACTCCAAACATATACTTTCAAAAATCTTTTCCTGACAATTAAATTAATTATTGATGTAAACAAATTATATTTCTTACTGAAGGCTCGTTTCGCTTGTGCTATTCGGCATTTTATATCGCCCCTGCTTCGTCTATCTTTAGTAATTCTACTTCCCTAATAACAAAATTCTTCGCTTGGATAACAAAATTTAACGTACATGCATATGTAATTTTTACGATTCATTCGTTTACAATTTTTTACAGCTGTTTAAAAATCTAAATAAATAGCTGCTTTTGTTTATCATGTGTGTGCTACTAATTTAAAGTGTGTGTAAATTATTTAACTGTGATCTTTTAAATTCTGTGATTTTTTAAAACATCATACCGCGCCTAAAAGACATTCTTCAATCGGGAGAAATACAAAAAAAGCACGTATTATTATATAAACTGTTCGTGCGGCAGAGACTGAAGACGAAAGACAGTCAAGATTGGAAAGCGACCGAATACACACAGCCCAATAATCCCGCTCGACTGAAACAACTGAGCAACGGGAAATACGTTTAGAAAGCGACCGAATACGCACAGATCAATCCCGCTCGACTGAGCAACGGGAAATGTGATATGCCACCGTTACTCCCTAAATGCACCTGCCTCCGGTTACTTGACTAATAAATATAAAATAAAAAGATTGACCACCATGGGAAATGCAAGTAACCATATAGCGCGAGCGAAGCTGCAACTGGGAGCTAGTATATTATAAAATTTGCCGTAAACGTTTTATTTTTTTTTTAATTTTGAAATTTTTTTCAGAAAAAATAAAAAATACAATAAATTAAATAATAAAATTTAATAATAAAATGCTTTTATTGAATGATAAAATAAAAAAATATGTAAAAAATAGTACAAAGAAAGTTCAACTGGCCAAATACCCACAGATAATGTACGTCTGGGGAGGTAAGAGTTTGTATAAAATATTAAAACCAAGAATAAAATTATTTCTAACACAAATAAATATAATTTTGTAATAATACAAATTGTGTCTTCTACTTTTTATTAAACTACTGGCATTCGGAGATTTTTTCGCAATAAAGCATTTAAAACGCTCACAGGATTCCAGTGGATTCTATTCTCGATCGAATAAGGCGTTTTAGATAAGTATATTACATTGAAACATGCACAGTTAATAATAATGATAATAAACTAGAGTAATATCGTATAAAACCAATAGAGCGCGCTAGTAGTAACCATGGTATTCAAGTTGACTGGAATTCGGTTCAGTTTTTAAGATGTTCATTCCGTATTTAAAAGAATAAAATTTTAAATGATTTAATATGATATTCTGTGTCTTAATTTAGATTAATAATTGTATTGTTTATTTGGAAAGGATTTATTTTAGTTAAATATTTTAATTTAAATGTCAGGAAAAGATTTTTGAAAGTGTATGTTTGGAGTGTCGCTTTATATGGAAGTGAAACTTGGACGATCGGAGTATCTGAGAAGAAAAGATTAGAAGCTTTTGAAATGCGGTGCAATAGGAGAATTTTAAAAATCAAATGGGTGGATAAAGTGACAAATGATGAGGTATTGCGGCAAATAGATGAAGAAAGAAGCATTTGGAAAAATATAGTTAAAAGAACAGACAGACTTATAGGGCCACATACTAAGGCATCCTGGAATAGTCGTTTTAATATTGGAAGGACAGGTAGAAGGAAAAAATTGTGTAGGCAGGCCACGTTTGGAATATGTAAAACAAATTGTTAGGAATGTAGGATGTAGAGGGTATACTGAAATGAAACGAGTAGCACTAGATAGGGAATCTTGGAGAGCTGCATCAAACCAGTCAAATGACTGAAGACAAAAAAAAAAGATTATAATAAGTATTTTCATTAAAAAAATCTGATTTGGATACCACATGACTTCATTTTACGCCTATTAAATTACATATACACATGTTTTTAAAATTAAAAGTACATAAAATTTTATTTAATTAATGATTTCTGATATTTTTCATATTTTTTTTATTGTTATAATTGAATTTTTATTTATCGTAAAAACGTTTTTACAATCAGAGGTTAATAATTATTAATAAATCAATATATTTAAATTAAAAAAAAAAGTTAAAAAAAAAGGAAATGAAGTCTTATTCGAACTGATGTACCTTCCCCTTGTAAAATCCAAATATTTAATTCATTAAAATTATATCTGGGTATAACTCTGGAACCAATGAAAAGTAAGTACCACTTATATGATATATTGTTGAAAAGCTCTTAATGAGGGCTTATTATTACTGCAGTTAAGAAAAAGTCCAAAATCCAAATATTTTTGAATGTTGGGTTTTTTTTTGGATATTTTTGGTTCAGTGGATTGGACTCAAAACGGTAGGTGCACAACTAGAGGTTACAACAGTCATAAATTTTAACATCCTACTCCTAATAGTTTTTGAGTTGTGTGAGATACATACGTAGAGACGTCACGCCGAAACTAGTCAAAATGGATATTTCCGTTGTTATCTGAAAAACCGACATCTTTTGCGACATAATACTTCATTTCGTAAAAGGATGTAAAAATACAATAAAATAGAAATTTTATTTGTAGAAAAAGTTGTATTGGAATTTTAATCAACAGTAAATTCTCTGGTAACGATAGGAATTATACAAACAAAATTCAACCGTTAAATTTCAAAAAAAAAAAAAAAATTATTTTTAACAAGTGTTAAAATTTTAATTTTCTGCCTTTTAAAATAAATGTCTTTTTTTGTACGTTGTAATGAAATCAAACTTTATAAAAAAGAAATAAAAAAAAAACCATCTATTCAATCGAAGCATCTGTTATATTAATTTAAACGTTTGCCTTCTTTAATTCTTCTTTAAAGGTCACATATATGGTCCATGAAATTGGTTATTACCTCTAGGCATACATGATGACGATGTCAGATTATAATAATATAACATAAACCTTTCTAAATCAATCTGTTAGGCTGTACACCAATTTATTTGATACAATATAGTCTTGCAAGCGTAAAGGATATATTTATTTTAGAAACCCTAACAAGAAATGTTACCATTAATTGAAAAAAAAAACTTTTTAACGTTTTTTGATAAGTTATTTTGTTATACACGAGGTCTGTTCGAAAAATAACCGAAATTTTTTAATTATGCGCCAACGGAAATATTTAGTCACGTGCGGTTGGCAGCATTGTGTTTCCCATAACCTCCTTTGTAACTACATGTTCTTCAATTGTTGATATCTCGTTTAGTTTTCGTGTTATTCTTATCTGAGTGCAACGAGTTTAAGTGTTAGGAACGATTTTTGTTATGTGGATTTTTCGGAAGCAAAGATACAACGTAAAATTTTACATGAAACCGGGGAAAACTTTCATAAAAACTTTACAAGTTTTGGAACAAGCTTAAAGAGATAATTCTCTGTGTCTTACGCAATGCTGCGAATAGTTTTCACGATTTAAAAGTGGTCGTCAGTCAATTGAAGATGACCCTCAAACCAAGAAGGTCTTTGACTTCAACTGATGTCAGACACATTCAAAAAACCAATGATCTGTTGCGTGTAAATCGCTAATTGACTATCAGAACTTAATTTACTATATAGGAACTAGATTGGATCATGCCATGACATTTTGACTGAAAAATTGAACAACCATCGAGTTGGAACAAAGTTTGTTTCTCGCTTGAAGACCGAACAACAGAAAGAACATCGAGTTGACGTTTGTCGGTAAGTTATTAATGGAAAAAGTCATAATGGAAGACGAAAGCTTGATTTACGGTTGCGACATCGAGACAAAAGTTCAATTATCAAAAAATCGCACATTATAAAAATCCCTACTAACATTTAATCATGTACTCAAACTGCAATAATCCCTACTAACATTTAATCATGTACTCAAACTGCAATAACATAAAAACTAAACGACATATCCTGTTGCAGAGAAGGTTTTGTGAAACACAATACTGCCAAATGGACCTCACTTAATATTTCCGTTGGCGTGTAGTGGTGAAAAATGTTCGGTTATTTTTTGAACACACCTTATATGTTTTTTTTTTTTTGTCTTCAGTCATTTGACTGGTTTGATGCAGCTCTCCAAGATTCCCTATCTAGTGCTAGTCGTTTCATTTCAGTATACCCTCTACATCCTACATCCCTAACAATTTGTTTTACATATTCCAAACGTGGCCTGCCTACACAATCTTTTCCTTCTACCTGTCCTTCCAATATTAAAGCGACTATTCCAGGATGCCTTAGAATCAATTATATATATAAGGTATATATATACATATATACCTTATATGTATAATATAATAATAAATATATGTATTATAATTAAAAAATATATATAATTTTTACTTATTATTTTATTTGTTTTACAGTGTTTGGAAAAAAATATAAACCACATTTATCCAACAAATAATTAAATTACCTGATAAGATCGATTTGCAGCTAAGTACAACATAACACTTAACGAACACGTGTAAATTATCTTAGCTGTTAACTTCTTAGACAATAGGGAAGATGTAAGGCGATTAAAACTGATGCATTTATTGGACCTAGGAACCTTATAATTCTTTGATACTCAGGACGTGGCATTTCTTCTTAAGTTATCCATAATCAAATTATTTTTATATTTCTAATATTATTTTTTCCTATACTATTAGTCATTTTATTTTATGGGTTTATTCGTACTATGGGACATTTTATGATTTCTAGAGTATTACAGGCTGGATGACCTTATTCGATGTTTATGCCAAAATTTACTATTTATGACCAGAATGTATTCAATTAAGTTGTTTCAAGGAAAATTCCTTTCATCATGAAATTTACTTATGATTTCTAATCAACATAACCGATTATAAATTCGGAGTATTCTTTTAAAATGCAACCGAATTTAAAGAAAACTAATATATTTTATTTAATGCGATTAATTATAAATATTATAATTATTTTTCCTAAAATTTGAGTTCAAATTTTTTAAAAACAAAATTTGCAAGTGTCCACCATTTTCACATCATTGGACTTATTTTGGAGAATTTTGGTTCAGTAGATTACAATCAAAATGAGAGGTGCACAATTAGATGTTACAACAGTCCTAAATCCAAAATTTCAACATCCTACGGCTAATCGTTTTTGAGTTATGCGAGATACATATATACGTAAAGACGTCACGCCGAAACTAGTCAAAATGGATTCAGGGATGGTCAAAATTGACATTTCCCTTGAAATTTGAAAACCGAAATTTTTCGCGATCACAATACTTCCTTTACTTCGTATAGGAAGTAAAAGTGGAAAAGTAATTTAAGAAAATTAATAAATACTCTATACCAATTTTACTAATCAACATTAAATAAAGTGGTTTTTTTCGCACAATATAATCAAATAGCTTATGAAATTTAAAATTTTATAAAAATATTGATATATACGTAAATAAAGAAAAACTGTATCAATAGTCTGGGAGAGTGAAAAAATAGTACACAAATGTTATAGAATCTTGTTATTTTGATTATAAGAGAACAGAAAAAAGTTTGAATAAACGGGATATATCAAAAGCAGACTGATAAAAGAACTTTATTTGAAAAATGTCAATTGCACTTCTATAGTCACGAAAGAAAAAAATTTTTCAACAGTTATATTTTATAAATCGATTGATAGAAGGAAAAATAATTAAATTTATTTAATATTATATTTATCGTTAATATGTAGAAAATCTATAGAATTTATAATAAATTACAAGTAAAACTTATCCCTTTTACGTCTACTTTTGCTCAAATTTCAAAATTTCATGAATATTTACATGTAAATTAAAAAGATTACAAAAGTTTAAATATATTAAAGAACATCTATTTTTAAAATATTAAAAAAAAAAGATTAAGATTTTCCAGAAGATTGGTTTCATCTGTAAAGCAACTACAAAAAAAAATGGAATTTTTCCTCTTGGAAAAGAAAAGAAATATGTTTTAACTGAACTATAATTTTAATAAAACACCATCAATTCGTAATTCAATAACATATTGAATTCGGAACGAAAGAAAAATTTCAATTAAAAACGAACGGAAAATTTCAACAGATTGTTTTTATAATTTTTTGGTACAATGTTTCATGTAAGTACGGAATAAATCTAAATATTAAATTCGATTACGTAGCTCTTTCATTGTGATATGTGGCAACCGATATGCGTTCCCCTAAGATACAAATATTTCATTAATTAAAATTTTATTTAGCTATAACTCTGGAACCGATGAAAAGTACCACTTATCATATATCGTTGAAAAGCTCTCGATGAGGACATTACTGTAGTCAAAATCCAAATTTTTTTGGATTTTGCTTCTTTGGACACTTTTTAATTCAGTCGATTGTAATCAAAAGGAGAGGTACACAAATAGATGTAACAACAGTCCTAAATCCAAAATTTCAACATCCTGCGGGTAACCGTTTTTTAGTTATGCGAGATACATACGTATGCACAGAGGTCACGCCAAAACTAGTCAAAATGGATTCAGGAATGATCAAAATGGATATTTCCATTAAAATCTGAAAACCTAAATTTTTCACGATCACAATACTTCTGCAGAGAGAAATAGATCTCATTTAAAATGTAAATTTCAACCCAAAAATAGGATATGCCACGTTTAAAAACTATAATTGCAATTACTGATTTTAAAAGCGCATCTTAAAAACACAATTGCAATTATTATTTATAAAGATGGTAACTTGGCAAATTTCTAACTCTAGTTCTTGAGTTATGCGAGATACATACGTATGTGTAGATGTCAGGCCGAAACTATTCAAAATGGATTCAGGGATGATCAAAATGACTATTTCCGTTGAAATCTGAAATCGAATTATTTTGCAATCTCAATACTTCCTTTTTTTACTTCGTACAAGGAAGCAAAAAATTATAAAACCACCAAATCCCTTTTATCTAGTTTGCTTTATTTTATCCTGTGAGCAGAAATCAAACCGAAATATTTCCTATTCGTATATTATTAACATATATATTGCTTTAAATTATAATAAAAAAAGGAAAGTATTTTGAGTGCAGGTCCCGAGTTTGAACCCCGGTTAGGCAAGGCATCCTTTCATACGCTACCAGTTTCCCCACTCGGCTAATGATCTTAGCTGTTGATGGCTGCCCTTTCATAACAAAAAAATACCTTCGATAATAGGGAAATGAAAACTAATTTAATAAAAAAGTTAATTTCATAAATATTTAATCTAAATATTCAAAAGTTAAAAAGAAGTTGAAAATTGGTAAAGCTACAAATGTAATGAAAAATGAAAATTATTATGTAATATAAATAAAATACAATAATTGAGAAGCACCGACGGAATGGTTTTGACTAATATAATATTTAATTAATTATAGCTAAAATTGATATTTAAATCTTCTAGCCATAATTTGAATAAATTTTGCTTTCAAAGACCATATATGTAATTAATATTATATTACAAAATAATTTGTATATTTTAATTACAATTTCATACTGAAATATTACATATACATTTAATTATTAAAACACATCAAATAAGTTCTCTCACATCACAAAAAACAATTATTTCAATTTTGAAACAAGAAAGCTATAAATATTTTAAAAATCTTTTAACTATTATTTTCACCACATAAGCTGAAATCTAGCGAGTGGGAATGTAAAATAAATATTTTGAAACGTATTAAAAAATTTCATACTTTATCGGGATTCGAACAGGGATATTCGGATGAAAATCTAAGACATTACCACTCTGCCGTCGAAGGAATTTTAAAAGTAGATTTCACGTAAATTTCTGGTGGGAGGGGTAATATACAATAAATCTTGGAAGAAAATGATTATCTGGTTTAATGTGCTACAAACTGTAGTTTACAATTTTATCAATTATCTATGATCGCTGCAGTAGTTTTCGTTTCACTATAGCAGTTCATATAGTAATTATTTAAAAAATATTAATTTTATACTCATCATTTACCTATTTAATCGAGTTATTCATATCTGATTCTTTAAAGAAATATTAAAAAAATATTTTTAATTTTATTTTTTTTTAATATTATTTTATTTTTAATAAATATTATTTTTCCACAGATTATCAGAATTATAAAAATCGTTCCTCGTATAAATTCCAGACCTAAAAACGGTATTTGCGTCTTCACCTTGATCGTCGTTTACGTGAAAAATTCATGTGAGGAAAAAGAGACAACTTAACATGAAATACAAGAAAATTTACTACTGGGTTTTCGAGCAGAAGATCTGAGTTATCTTTGTCGAATAACTTTGTAATCGATATGAACATGTGGCATCCAATTACGTGGCAAGACAAACAAGTCAAATGTTGGAATCATACAACAGTTTCAAAATAAACTAGCGAGGTGTGTAGCTGAGGTGTCGTGGTTTGCTAAAATCAGTGGTATCCATGAAAATTTGGGTCTGTGGTTCATCAAGGAGGGATTCACGTCTCAGTTTGAAATATTAGGTTCGGCTAGATGGACCGTTTTAACAACTTGACCGTAAACCTTCTAGAAAACGGTGAGGATGTTAGAAAACTTAACCGGCTACACGTTCTGGACGTTACTAAGTATTATGTTCATTTTTTTTTTAATTGTTTCATCAATTTGCTATTTTTATGGTTATTGTTGTTGTTTTTTACAATACTGCTGATAACATATGACACTCTCGGTAACGTAATGATTCGATCGCGAGATCATACATCTAAATTTGTTCAGCCGTTGAGCTGCTACGGTGGAACAATATGTACACTCTAATTACATTACACTCCTTTCCAGGATTATAAAGGTCATTTCCAGGATTATAAAGGATTTCCAGGTCATATAAAAACGCTGATAAGTGTAAGTTGTTTCTGATGCATGGCTTACGCACACAACATAATTTAAAATATTTATCATTTTATTTAAATATAATATTTTTTCGTTTATTTAATTTAATGATTCTAACTAAAGCACGCGTGCTCACCGTATTTAATTCGCACGGGAATTGCGGTACTAGCGGTGACGGTCAGTCTTTTCTTTCTTTTTCCTGTTTAGCCTCCGGTAATTACCGTTCAGATAATACTTCAGAGGATTTGGTTAACTGGCATCTCTCCCGCCACCACCCCATTCGGTCGCCCTAGAGCATAGACCAAATGTTCCGTGCCAAATAACGGCTACTGTGCCTCAAAAACAGATTTGCGACCTCATTATTCCTAATGAACTCCTATCTTGCGTGAGCGGTTAAGCTGGGTGCGGTACAGCACCCGCTTTATGTGTCCCTTCCGCTCACTTGTCACATTAAAACTAGATCGGGGAGGCGCACCTCTTGTTACAATTTAAAACTAAAAAAGTTATAAGTTAAAAAGACGGCAATTTAAGCCGCCACGCCTCGGTCGCTGTTTGTCAGCTAGTGCCTGTCCACCATTTAAAGCGCTTGGAGCTTATTACTGGCTGATGGCAGCCATTATTTCAAGGAAGACTTCCCACAGACGCGCTACAGGAATCAATAAATCCCATTTATATTAAACAATCTACCGATGACGGTTGAACATCGCAACCTCATCGAGGAACTCCCACACGATCCGACAATGCGGCTCAAGCCACATTGACTCGCCGTTTATGAGCGGCCAGTTTTCCCCCTGACCTCTAAGTTCCAGGGTGGCCCGGTCTCTGGCCCCCCCAAAAGCAGGGCAGTCGAACATTAGATGTTCGTTCGAATGGACCTCCCCACAGACACACAACTCATCAGCCGCTAGGCGAAACCTGAACAGATATTGCATCAAATTCACATGGTTGGTGAGCACTTGGGCACCCGCCGCCTTTAAAAATGAACTCGAGGCATACCATCCCCCCCCAGATCCTGTATAAATCTATACAAAGATCTTCTCCTACTTCAGAGGATGATATGTATGAGTGTAAATGAAATGTAGTCTTGTACAGTCTCAGTTCGACCGTTCCTGAGATGTGTGGTTAATTAAAACCCAACCGCCAAAGAATACCGGTATCCACAATCTAGTATTCAAATCCGTGTAAAAATAACTGACTACTAGGACTTGAACGCTGGAACTTTCGACTTCCAAATCAGCTGATTTGAAAAGACGCGTTCCGCACTAGACCAACCCGGTGGGTTTAGCGACGACAGCCAGCACTAACTAAACTAATGTAATCTCAAAACATACATAGAACAAATTTCGCTTGTACGGTCGGCAGACTGGTGTAGTCACGAGGCTTAACGGACCAGGTACCGAGTCAACCGGGCGATCGAGTTACTTTTTTACACTCTAAATATTATTCATTTATTTAATTATACCACTCACCTATGACGTCACAACGTAGCTGACGACTACAACAGCATTTTTTTTGGGGCGGAGGTGTGATTGCGCAATTTTTTGTTGTTGCAAATATTGTTATTTTTAATTATTAAAAAATGGACCAAAAAAAAAAAATGATTTTAATAAGGCTAAATCTCGAGATTTTGTGGGTGACTTTGCTCTACAATCTCAACCCCTTTAAGTTGAAAATTTAATGGCATTAATGTCCAATATAAAGAAGTAATATGACTAAGGTTGGTCAAAATCGGTTCAGTAGTTGTAGAGATATAAGATGATTTATAAATTTCCATCCGTTTTTTTGGGTTCCTCAGTTATCAAAACGTAATGATCCGATGAAATTCGTACATGCCCAAATTGGACCGATTACAACAGTTTCCCTTATAGCACAGCTATAGCTCTGATATATCTAGACGGCGAAGTAAAATTTAAGTATTCAAAAATTAACAAGATATATTTTTAGAATTTTTGTCCGATTTAACGATCGTAAAAAGTTGAGTAAGTTTAAAAAAAGGGTACGTTCACTTTTGTTTTTAATCAGTTCTATGAAAAAAAAATCAATTACGAAATAAAAATTGTGTAGACATGAACAAAATTGATTGGTGGAAGACCACGTTTGCATTCGTATATACAAAATCCCTTATTTTTTAAATTCATCATTAGTTATAACAAAACTAATACATACAATTAATGCATTTTAAAATTTCAATACTTTAAAACTAACAATTTTTTTTGTCATTGTATTTCCCGTAACGTAAATAGAAATAAGAAATATGTTTTGTTAACAGATTTTTCTTTCTTGGTGAGGATATTATTAATTCAGAAATAGAGAGAGAAAGAGTGAGTGACAGAGAAAGAGAAGGAGCGAGAGAAAAATGCTAAATATATTTCCTTATGTTAAAACTTATAAATAGCTCATTTTTGGTCGAGACATATAAGAAAGCTTTCGTGTAAAAACAGGTTCGATATATAAGAGGTCATTGTCGTTAAATTCATTACAGACATGATCTAACAATTAATGTTTCTGCACTCGCATATCAAAAATAACTTATTCCCAAAAAATTCCAGTGGTTGTATTATTTGTTTAGGACATTTATCTATTCTTTGTAATTATACCAAATATACTTTATTGATAGAGAAAATACCGTAATATATCGTATACCGTAATGTAATCCGAAAATTGAATGGTCAAAAATGAATAAAAGACCACGGCATCCTGAGGCGATTGATATGCTGCTTAAAGGCGGTTCTGGTCGCCCTGAGGGTGCACAAATAAAAAAATAAATTAGACAGGTACAATAAATGGTATTGTAAAATATTTTACACCCCATAAGTGTTAATTTTTGTATGGTTTAATGTTTTTGTGTATTTTGTGCTCTTAAATCAAAATGTAAGGGCTGTATATACCCTTCCATTTGACGACCCTGACGATGATACTATCCTATTTTTAAGAATATGACGAGGGCTAATGACCTTAGCAGTCAATGCCCGTAAAAAAAAAAAATAAAAAATAAAAAAAATAATTACCGAGGGATCCCACTTCCAGAACTACCAGTATAATATAAAATTTTGCCCAAAGGCCTGCTAAACAGAATACAGTCGATATAGAAAAAGAGATAGGCGAATAACAAGGAGGATAACACACGGAAAAATTTGCGCGGAAGAAACATTTAATTTAAAACAAATTTATTAACAGTACCACAAAATTCGAAACCAAAAATTAATTACGATATTTATAGATTTCAAAAAGCTTACAATTCCATACATCGCGAGTCTTTATTTGAAATATTACAAGAATTTAAAATTAACATAAAAACAATTAACGTTATTAAAGAAACGCTTATAAATACAAAATCCAAAGTTAAATTTCTGGGAAATATTTTTGAACTAGTTGAAAAAAAATCAGGCGTCAACTGGGAAACTTTCCCCAATCCACCGGCTTGGTCTAGTGGTGAACGATTCTTCCCAAATCAGCCGATTTGGAAGTCGAGAGTTCCAGCGTTCAAGTCCTAGTAGTGACAATTATTTTTACACGGATTTGAATACTAGATTGTGGATACCGGTGTTCTTTGGTGATTGGGTTTCAATTAACCACACATCTCAGGAATGGTCGAACTGAGACTGTACACTTTACTTCACTTCATTTACTGATACACTTCAGGACTACACTTCATTTACTGATACATGTCTGTGAAGTATTATTTGAAAGGTAATTATCGGAGGCTAAACAGGGAAAATAAAAAAAAGAAAAGGTAAACTTTCTTCGATCGTCTTTAACTACACTCTAAAAAAGGTATTTAGAAAATGATAAAAAAAGGGGGAAAAAATTGGTTAAATTTGGAAATAAAAACAAATTTATAAACACAACTTTATTTGCCTTCCCCATATTTTAAAAGATACGGACGAGGCTCAAATTAAAATTCAGAAATTAAGCGAATATGGTAATATAACAAGTCATATAAAATCTCTTTCGAAAAAACAAAAATGTTCAACGATAAAAAAAATAAATTACAAACGGTAAAAATTCTAGAAAAATCAGGAAATTAAAAAAAATATAGGCGAAGTAATAAAAATAAATGTTCTAGAAAAAGAAGGTCTAAAAGAACGAATGCGGAAAATGACAGCGTTCAACTTAACATCGAATTTATAAAATAAAAAATCGCTTTCGCATAATACTAAACTCCGAGATTACAAAATAGTTATTCTTTCGAAGACGTTATATGGCGCGCAATGTTTGCAACATTTTTCGAATAAAGATTTCAAAATAGAAAAATTAATCTTAAGAAACATATTTTGACCCGATTACCAGAACTAAAAATTGAAACAGAAATTTAGAAAAATACATAAAAAATAAAAGACACAATACAATTTATACAGAATGAGCAAAAACTTTTATAACAGTAGAACTACGAAAACTAACCGGTTTAAAGAAGTAAAAAACGATTTTAAAGTTTAAAAATTACCAAAGAAACCTGTTGTAATAGAGATAGATTTTGAAAATTAATCGATGAATTTAAGTTTCCAGAAAAGGAGGATAACAGAAATATAGGAAGAAAAACGAAACAGTAAAACAAATATTGGGTAAACAAAAGAAGTTTTAACTGTTATGTGCGAACATGAGATCCTTAGTGGTCCGGACGAACGAACACGAAACAAAAAATATACGTGTATATATATATATATATATATATATATATATTATATATATATTATACTTTCTTGTACGAACTAAAGCAAGTAATGTAATCGCGAAAAATTTCGGTTTTTAAATTTCAACGGAAATATCCCATTTTGAATATTCCTGAATCCATTTTAACTAGTTTCAGCGTGACGTCTGTACGTACGTATGTATGTATCTCGCATAACTCAAAAACGATTAGCCGTAGAATGTTAAAATTTTGGATTTAGGACTGTTGTAACATGTAGTTGTCCACCTTTCTTTTTAATTGCAATCGAATGAAATAGAAGTATCTAAAAATATTATTTTTAATGGTTTATCAATTATTATTAACCTCTCATTTATAAATTGGAATCGAGTGAACCAAAAGTGTCCTTTTAAAATTAATACTACATAAAATTTTAATTCATAAAAAACTTTTCTTAACTGCAGTAATAGGCTCTCATTGAGAGCTTTTCAACGATATATCATTTCACTGGTTCCAGAGTTATAGTTATACCGGTATCTACTAGATCGTGGATACCGGTGTTCTTTGGTGGTTGGGTTTCAATTAACCACACATCTCAGGAATGGTCGAACTGAGAATGTACAAGACTACACTTGACATTTACACTCATACATATCATCCTCTGAAGAATTATCTAAACGGTAGTTACCGGAGGCTCAACAGGAAAAAGAAAGAAAGAGTTATAGACAAATAAAATTTTAAGTAACGAAATATTTGGATCGTAGGAGAAGGCACACCGGTTCGAATCAGACTTCATCTCCTTTTTTTTTTTTTAATTTACTTACATTGATTTATTAATCTCTCATTGTAAAAAGATTTTAACGATGAATTCGTTAACAAAAAGAAATAAAAATAACAGAAGTTTTTAACGAAATAAAATTTTATGTTCATTTAAAAAAAACATATGTAAATGTAATTTAATAGGCGTGCAAGAAAGTCATGTGTTGTCCACATAGATTTTTTCTCATGTGATAAAATTTTAACCTTCGATAACATTTTTAACAAAATCATAAACGTATAGAATATCTAAAAAGAAAGTTTTTTTCTATCAATTTTTCTTTTTAAGTAATTTTTCCTGTATTTGGTTGCAATTTGGTAATCATGGAGAAAAACTCCTATTTTTGTTAGAAGTAGTATTTTCGTTATTTTATTGTGGTATATAAAGAAAATTATGAAGATGTCGTTTTAATTACAAAACAACTTTTTTGGTTGTATTTAATTACTCGTAGCTCCAGAAAATCTAAAATTATCAACGATGACGTATAAAAAGTCTAATATAACTCAATCTATTTTTCCATTAAGAGATTTGCACAATGGATAATTTTTTTAAATTTATGTTAAAAATTATAATACATTAAGTATAAAATTAATTTCTTCATCTACTGTAGGATGTAGAGGGTATACTGAAATGAAACGACTAGCACTTGATAGGGAATCTTGGAAAGCTGCATCAAACCAGTCCAATGATTGAAGACAAAAAAAAATCTACTGTACAATTTTTTGAAAATGTATTATGTTTTCATTTATTTCAGGGCGTTTAGGCTAATAATTTGATTTGCATAAGATGATTATACTTTTGTATTGTATAAAATATAGAAAAAAGCAGTTTTCCTAATTAAAATATTCAATTTCCCCGTTCATTTTATAAAATGATTGTACAAATTAAGGTGATATAAGATATTCATTACAAAGTTTCGGAAAAATTCCCGTTTACTATTTATAATGTATAATTTCCCCGTTCTCATTAGGAATTATTAAATAATTAAGTTAAATTAACTCACTTTTTGTAAAGAAATATTTAATTTTAAGTTAAAAAGGTTAAAAATGTGTTATAGAACTCCTTTTTTACACTACAAACTTATAACAGTTTAGTTTTTTTTAATTTTTTTGTAAAAGGACTACTTATACAATGCGCAATGAAAATATACAATGCGCGAGGCTACTGATGTAGCCTCGCATAGGCTGATGTAAAGCCATAGATTACCAAAATCAAACATGAAATAACGTATTATAATACTATATAAATAGTTAAGTTTATTTTCACAAACCATTTTTTTAAATAGTATTCAAATTCATTTTCTCCATTTTGTTTGATTTCCTAAAATTTATTGAAGCAGCTATATTTTTAAAGATAATTCTGGTTTTTAACGATATATTCTTTATTTATTATTCTGGAAATTTTTTATCAATCTATCTAAATTACTACTGGACTATTGTTTGACTATTAGGAAAAAAATGTTTTATCGTCTTTCCTTTAAGTCAAATAAATTCTAGGTACTTTTTCGGAATCCGACAGCCACTTTTTTTCAATTTCTTTCTTCCAAATCAGTGGGTATTTGGAAGAATTTACAGAAAAAATTATAAATTTAATCTAATCAAACTTAACGTACGCTCGCTAGTCAAGGTTAGCGAGCAAAACGAGCGTAGGTTAAGTTTGGTGAGATTATAATTATAAGCATAATTCTAATACTGGACTTCTCTCACATACATCTGGAAGACTCATGTTTGAATAAAATTGACGAGTATAAATAAAAAAATAAATTAGCGAGCGAAGCGAGTTAATGAGTTATGCATGGTTAAGTTAGATTTTTACTAGTTGATTTTTAATTTATTTAGGTTTTTACATGTGAGGGACTGTCAAGGAAGTTGTGTACGTAAAAAAATCAATAGTGGAAATAAGCCGTGAAATTAAAATGGCTTGAGAAGCAGTCCCTGTAACTACTCTGGAAGATGTCTCCAGAAATATACAGCATCGTGTTCAAAAGTGTTTGCAGACTGACGGTTTGTAGTTTGAGATTATATCAAAATAGAACGAAGAAATTGTGTTTGTGTTGTAACTTTTCTCTTTGTATTGTTGTAATACTCACAGTTATATAGTAGCTATTATGTTTTAAAGTGTGTATACTTTTTTGAAATACCCGGTATTTCATTCAAACAATGTTGTTTTTGTTTCTTTAATAACAATTTTAGGTATGTATAATTTATTTTATTTTACCGAACTAATTTCGATTTTTTAAATGAAATTTCAAGTTAAGTCGCTTTAAATTTCCTATATATTGATTTTTTAAGTTTTATTATTATTATTATTATTATTATTATTTCTAATAAGTAAATTATTTTAAAACTTTCATGAAGAAATATAAATATAAAATAAATTTACTTTTCGTCATTTTATTTAATCTAAATTCTTACTTTGATATCTAAATTCTTTGTATGATATTCTTTTTATTAAAATCGGTACAGTCGTTCCAGTGATATAGGAATACAAAACAAAGCAACACAGTATTCTAATATTAACGTGAAATAGACATGATTAATAAATTAAAAGAAAAAAACAATATTCATAAACGGTAGTAAAAAATATTATAAAACTAATAAGGTATATTAGTACTGAATGGGAGAATGGGAGAATGTTAAAAAGGAAATTCTTAAATCAGCAGAAGCAAACTTAGGCGGAATAAAGAGAACTGGTAGAAAACCTTGGGTTTCAGACGATATATTGCAGCTGATTGATGAACGTAGAAAATATAAGAATGCTAGTGATGAAGAAAGTAAAAGGAACTATCGGCAATTAAGAAATGCTATAAACAGGAAGTGCAAACTGGTGAAAGAAGAGTGGATTAAAGAAAAGTGTTCAGAAGTGGAAAGAGAAATGAACATTGGTAAAATAGACGGAGCATACAGGAAAGTTAAGGAAAATTTTGGGGTACATAAATTAAAATGTAATAATGTGTTAAACAAAGATGGTACACCAATATATAATACGAAAGGTAAAGTCGATAGATGGGTGGAATATATTGAAGAGTTATACGGAGGAAATGAATTAGAAAATGGTGTTATAGAGGAAGAAGAGGAAGTTGAGGAGGATGAAATGGGAGAAACAATACTGAGATCTGAATTTAAGAGAGCATTAAAAGATTTAAATGGCAGAAAGGCTCCTGCAATAGACGGAATACCTGTAGAATTACTGCGCAGTGCAGGTGAGGAAGCGATTGATAGATTATACAAACTGGTGTGTAATATTTATGAAAAAGGGGAATTTCCATCAGACTTCAAAAAAAGTGTTATAGTTATGATACCAAAGAAAGCAGGGGCAGATAAATGTGAAGAATACAGAACAATTAGTTTAACTAGTCATGCATCAAAAATCTTAACTAGAATTTTATACAGAAGAATTGAGAGGAGAGTGGAAGAAGTGTTAGGAGAAGACCAATTTGGTTTCAGGAAAAGTATAGGGACAAGGGAAGCAATTTTAGGCCTCAGATTAATAGTAGAAGGAAGATTAAAGAAAAACAAACCAACATACTTGGCGTTTATAGACCTAGAAAAGGCTTTCGATAACGTAGACTGGAATAATATGTTCAGCATTTTAAAAAAATTAGGGTTCAAATACAGAGATAGAAGAACAATTGCTAACATGTACAGGAACCAAACAGCAACAATAACAATTGAAGAACATAAGAAAGAAGCCCTAATAAGAAAGGGAGTCCGACAAGGATGTTCCCTATCGCCGTTACTTTTTAATCTTTACATGGAACTAGCAGTTAATGATGTTAAAGAACAATTTAGATTCGGAGTAACAGTACAAGGTGAAAAGATAAAGATGCTACGATTTGCTGATGATATAGTAATTCTAGCCGAGAGTAAAAAGGATTTAGAAGAAACAATGAACGGCATAGATGAAGTCCTACGCAAAAACTATCGCGTGAAAATAAACAAGAACAAAACAAAAGTAATGAAATGTAGTAGAAATAACAAAGATGGACCACTGAATGTGAAAATAGGAGGAGAAAAGATTATGGAGGTAGAAGAATTTTGTTATTTGGGAAGTAAAATTACTAAAGATGGACGAAGCAGGAGCGATATAAAATGCCGAATAGCACAAGCTAAACGAGCCTTCAGTAAGAAATATAATTTGTTTACATCAAAAATGAATTTAAATGTCAGGAAAAGATTTTTGAAAGTGTATGTTTGGAGTGTCGCTTTATATGGAAGTGAAACTTGGACAATCGGAGTATCTGAGAAGAAAAGATTAGAAGCTTTTGAAATGCGGTGCTATAGGAGAATGTTAAAAATCAGATGGGTGGATAAAGTGACAAATGAAGAGGTATTGCGGCAAATAGATGAAGAAAGTAGCATTTGGAAAAATATAGTTAAAAGAAGAAACAGACTTATAGGCCACATACTAAGGCATCCTGGAATAGTCGCTTTAATATTGGAAGGACATGTAGAAGGGAAAAATTGTGTAGGCAGGCCACGTTTGGAGTATGTAAAACAAATTGTTGGGGATGTAGGATGTAGAGGGTATACTGAAATGAAACGACTAGCACTAGATAGGGAATCTTGGAGAGCTGCATCAAACCAGTCAAATGACTGAAGACAAAAAAAAAAAAAAAGTACTGATATGAAACGAGTGTACTTCTTTATAAAAATTCTTACGCAGAGCTAATCTATTTGATTCGAATTAGATGTTAAATTGGTTGAGCTATATGAAACGTTATTGATTCGATTTTTTTCTTTTTTTTTTATAATTTAAATAACCATTTTTATAAAATATGCTTTTTTGTACAAAAAAAAGAAACAGAAAATTAAGGTAAAAAAGTGGGAGTAAAACTGAGCGAGATAGAAATTGTATATATATATTTCTTTTTTTTTTTTTGATTGCATTATTAGTCCACGGCTCAGTGGCATGTATTAGTATCAGTAGACTGAATATAACATGAGATGTTCAATATAATATAATGGTTGGAACAATGAATTCACAGAAATTATTTGATCCCAACACGCTAACCCCCGACAAAATAAAGAGAGATAGAAAAACCTGGCCTCAACTCAACTGAATATTTTTTTCTGCTTATTATTCTCAACACACACAGATATATATATATATATATATATATATATATATATATATATATATATATATATATATATATATAAGAAATATAATCAAAACCTAATCTAGAAATCAATCGTTTCTACCTTATGTATATTTTTTCTTTATTAATTTAAAGTTACTTTATATCCATCTTTTGCTTTGATCTGATACTAATTAATTGATAATGGATTACACACATACACACACGCCCGCACGCACACACCCGCACAAACACCCTTAAAAAAAAGACAAACAAAAAATTATCTTAAATTTGTTACTTAACTTTTTTTACACGTATCTTAACCAAAATTCATTTGATCTGGATGTATTTAAACTGTATTTTAAACAAATTTAAGATTTGTTTTAATGATATAAATCTTTATATTTAAATTTTAAACGAGATTTTTTTTGGATTTTGCCAAAAATTGGTAATTACTAAAGTTTCCTGACAAATTTCGTTTTGTTTTTGTTATCCAAAAATATTTCCATTGCATTAACTTATAGTTTATTTAAATTTTGATGAATTTGGGATAAGTAATTTTTTAATTTTTAAAAATTAATTATACACTAATGTACATAGTTTGCGCCTGCCAACACATAAATATATAACAATACATTATATATATATATATATATATATATATATATATGTATATATTTACTTAGCTTAAACGAACTACGTTAAATCTGTAAAGGAATATCAAAAATATCGCTTTATAACAATTTTGTTATTTAATTGTTTAAAGCTTTGAAGATCTTTCGAGTTCTGAACTGCTCAAAAATCAACGAACTTGATAGCCCTCTCACTCAATCCAATTGATTCAGGAGAAACAAATAAAATTCGCATTTGATTTACAAATGAGCGTATTCTGAGGGTGTTAGGCGTGCGGGTGATACGCTGTTTAATATACCCACCGGGTTGGTCTAGTGGTTAACGCGTCTTCCCAAATCATCTGATTTGGAAGTTGAGAGTTACAGCGTTCAAGTCCTAGTAAAACCAGCTATTTTTACACGGACTTGAATACTAGTTCGCGGATAATTGTGTTCTTTGGTGGGTAGTTTTCAATTAACCACACATTTCAAGTATGGTCGAACTGAGAATGTACAAGAATACACTTCATTTACACTCATACATATCATCCTCATTCATCTTCTGAAGTATTATCTAAACGGTAGTTACCGGAGGCTAAACAGAAAAAAGAAAGAAAGAAAGTCTCTTTAATATAGGATAATTAAAGAGTGATCGGGTGAAACTTTTGTATATAATGGTGAACGAAAAGTCGCGCAATCCAAATGACAACAAATTGTTTTGTAGAAAACTTTTTATTAATTTATAAAATAATCTTAACATTTACGAAATTATTACTTACAAGTTTATAATATGTGCTAGAAATGTTCACCATGATTTTCAATGCATGCATCAACACATTTTCTTACATTGCACGCGACCTTTTTCAGTGTAACAGCATTAATATTTGGTATACATCTTCACTAAAGATGGACGAAGCAGGAGCGATATGCCGAATAGCATAGACGAAACGAACCTTCAGTCAGGAATATAATTTGTAACATCAAAAATTAATTTAAACGTCAGGAAAAGATTTTTGAAAGTATATGTTTGGAGCGTATATAGAAGTGAAACACTTGGACGATCGGAGTACCTGAGAAGAAAAGATTAGAAGGTTTTGAAATGCGGTGCTATAGAAGAATGTTAAAAATCAGACGGGTGGATAAAGTGACAAATGAAGAGTTATTGCGGCAAATAGATGATGAAGAAAGAAGTATTTGGAAAAATACAGTTAAAAGAAGAGACAGACTTATAAGTCGCAACCCCTCCTTTAAAACTTACATATAAATTAACTTAAATCAGCAATTGCTACTCCTCCGGAGAAGGGGGCGCGCATTGCTCCCTCCATACAGTTAGTGCCCCGTTGTGGCGTATTCCTGCTAGCCTATGAAGCGTTAGCACCGAAAGGACTTCAGTGGACGGTCTGAAGGGGAATTACGTCGGGAAGACAGGTTTCATAAGCCTAGCCTTCCGCGGTCGGCCCATAAAATGGGTTTGATAACGCTGGTTTAACAACGGATTGGAATGCAATTAAATCCGTGCTTAAAACACAAAATACTAAACTTGAAAAATTAGACCCGTCATTTAAATTAAACTTTTTAAAAACACGCCCGATAGAATCATCCAGCAGCAAGGGACTCTGTCCAGGTTCTGCGATCCGTAAGGAGAATCTATAAACTCCCGCCAACTTTGCATTCCATTCCATATAAGTCACATATTAAGGCATCCTTGAATATTCGCTTCAATATTGGAGGAACAGGTAGAAGGAAAAAATTGTGCAGGCAGGCAATGTCTGGAATAAGTAAAACAAAAGGTTAAAGATGTAGGATGTAGGGGTTATACTGAAATGAAATGACTAACACTAGATAGAGAATCTTGGAGAGCTGCATCAAACCGGTCAAATAACTGAAGACAAAAAAAAATACAGTCTTCAATATTTTGTTTAGTTGATCAAGTCGTTTGAGTACATATTATCTTTCAAAAATTCCCACAAATAAAAATCGGGAGGACTCAGGTCCTGTGGGACGAGGAGGTCATAGACCACGAGAAATTATCCGGTCATCGAAGAAATTGCATACTACTGTTTGCTGTGTGTGCAGTTGCTCAGTCTTGTTGTAGCCAGCAATCAAATTCATTACACATTTAACAAAGCTATAAACTGCGTGATTATATGTTTATACCGTTCACCTGTGATAGTCTCCGAAAAAAAATGACTCTACATTTTTCCGACGAGGTACACCACACCACACCCCAATTTTTTTTAGAATTCAATGGCTGTTCGTGGAACACATGTGGGTTTACTGAAGACCATATTCGTTAATTTTAACCGTTGACATATCCGGTAAGAGGAAACCGCAGATCTTCATCGCTGAAAAAACCTTGTCTAGAAAAGATATGTCATTTCGAATGAAACTTCTAAACCACCGACGCAATACTTCATTCGTTTCTCCTTATCTGGTTCTACGAGCTGATTCTTACGGTAATCCGGTATGGATGTAATTTAAGAACTTTAGTAGCCTTATGAACATTTCTGTAAGATAACCCGCTCCGGTTAGAAAGTTTTCGAAAATACTATTTTAGGAAACGAAAATATCGTCTGCAGACTGTCTTCAGTTAAACATTTGGACGAACGGTACACACACACTTACGGTCATACACACTACCAGTATTTCGAAAACGATTAAATAAACGACAAATAATGGATTTGTTTTTCACATTAACATCTGGAAAAGCATTTAAAAAATCTTCTTGACACTTCGCGTACGATTTCTATTCGAATTAATTCACAATAAAAAGGCGCGTTTTTCTCGTGTAAAAGACACTACTGCTCTGACTAAAAAAACTGTTTGGTGCCACGCCCGTTGTAGCCCGAAAGCGTGATCTAGCATTACTGTTATTTTTTTTCTTGTTTAGCCTCCGGAATCACAGTCAGGTACTACTTCAGAGGATGATATGTAGGAATATAAATGAAGTATAGTCTTGTACAGTCACAGTTCGACCATTCCTGAGATGTGTGGTTAATTGAAACCCAACCACCAAAGAACACCGGTATCCACGATCCGTATAAAAATCACTGCTTTTACTAGGATTTGAACGTTGGAACTTTCGTATTGGAAATCAGCTGATTTGCGAAGACGCGTTTACCACTAGATCAACCCGGATCCGCGTGATCTATCAGTGCTACCATTCACTATTCTGTCACACAAAAAATTGTTCCTACAAAGTGGAAAAATTTAGGTTGCGCGATTTTACGATCATTCTGTAGTATAATTTTTTTAATTTATTTAAAATATAAACATTAGAAAGCTTTTTTGGTAGTTAAAATTTAAATGGACTGAAAATTTAATGTTATTTAAATAATAACAATATTAATACAATTTACATTGCTTAAAAATTTATAAAAATTATAGATCAAAATTAATTATTCCATCATGTTTAAAGAAGCTGCTGATTATTCTATTTTTCCCTCTTTATAATTGAGAAAGCTTAACAAATAAGTACACTCTTGTTAAGTATACTTGTACTAAAAACATTGATTACTAGGGTAATACCCCTAACAGTTCAACACACACACAAAACATCTACTTTAGACAACAAGCCTTTTATTGTTTCCCCAATAACAATCAAAAACACTTATACAAACCTGTTAAATAAATTTATTCGATTTTTTATAAACCCTTTACATGCTAAGAATTATTATAATTGTTAAACATAATCCTATATATACAAATAAATAAACCCTTTATTTAGTAAATTAATAAACCTCAACCCATTTTAATTCAAACCCTGATAACATCAGACGATTGTATAACAGATTAGAAATAAAATAATTATTTTATATTATTAACTAATCTTAGTAAGTGACGTATAATATAGAACTGGATTTCCTATTTATAAGTAAAGTACAATCAGGGTTAAAAATTAACAGTACAACTTATAAAATAAAAATAAAAAATATGTTTAATATTTTTAAAACACCACTCTTAAATTAAACCCACTATAAGGTAAATAATAACTTTACGACGGTATCTCAGGACGGATTTGACAACAAGTTTTGATGGTGATATGTAAAATTTTGTGAAAATCATAGTTTCAAATTAAAAAATTGATGTTATTACCAATTTTTTCATATGCGTGATGAATGGCCTAAAGAATGGGGTGCTCGGAGTACCTAACCTAATAGCGAATGTCAGAGACGAAATTTTCGCACACGCTACAAATCATTCATCTCATCCTCTGATGAAATACTTAACGGTGGTCCAGGAGGTAAAGAAAAGAAAAACAGCGAATATTTCAACTAACCGGGGTTCGATGCTAAAACGCCTATCTTAGCGAAATAAGCAACCAGGCAGGCTTTCAGCTATTCTACTTTACATCAATAACAGAATCAAACTCCCTAAGCCATCCTTTGCAGGGCTAAGATTTTAAGGAAGCAGAAAATATGGTCCATTCCCTTTCAGTTTTTCGATTAACTTACAAATCAAATCCAGAACTGATCCTTGCAAGCTCTCTAGTTACTTTGGTGTCTGTATTTAAAAAACAAATATTAATCTTAAGATGTTATACATGGAGGGATATGAAAGAATTCGTAATGGTTTATTTCAACAATTTTCGAGTCGTCGAAAAAAAACCTGGTACAATGTCTTCTTTCTTTTTCCTGTTTAGCCTCCGGTAACTACCGTTTAGATAATACTTCAGAGGATGATATGTATGAGGGTAAATCAAGTGCAGTCTCAGTTCGACCGTTCCTGAAATGTGTGGTTAATTGAAACCTAACCACCGAAGAACACCGGTATCCACGATCTAGTATTCAAATCCGTATAAAAATAACTGGCTTTACTAGGACTTGAACGCTGTAACTCTCGATTTCCAAATCAGCTGATTTGGGAAGACGCGGGTACAATGTCTTGAAAAAAAAATCGTTTATGTCAAATGTGTCGGGGTTTTTCTATATTTTACGATTTGCATACATATTTATTTCAAATATATAGAAGAACCTTGTCAGAGAGAAAGAGAGAGAGAGATAGAGAGAGTGAGAGAGTGCGCGAGAGAGAACTGAAAATACCTTTCTTCTCTTTCCTGTTTAGCCTCTAATAATTACCTTTCAGATAATACTTCCTTTCAGAGGGTGATATGTACGAGTATAAATGAAGTGTAATCTTGTACAGTCTTAGTTCGACCATTCCTGAAATGTATGGTTAATTAAAAAACCCAACCATTAAAGAACACCGGTATCCACAATCTAGTATTCAAATCCGTGTAAAAATAGCTGACTTTTCTAGGACTTGAACGTTGGAACTCTCAACTTCCAAATCAGCTGATTTGGGAAGACGCGTTCACCACTAGACCAACCCGGTGGATTAACTGAAAATTCCTACCTTCATTAGTCAATACGTATGCCTTGAATACTTCCGGTCAATCAGATTTTTATTTAAATAATTTTTTAACTTTTTTTTCATTTAAAATTTAATTTCGTTAACCATTTATTAAAATATTGTTATTTTACTGCACAAATTAAAAATAGATCAAATTTACAGTATAGATAAATAAAAAAAAAATACATAGTACAAGGTTATCTCAATTATTATTATTATTATTATTATTATTATAATTATTATTGTGTTATTACAGAAGTTATTTTATATAATTAAATTCTGGTACGGTACAAGCATTGAATTGGGAGAAGATTAATTGTAATCTTTTGCAATAATAATAATAATAATTATTATTATTATTATCATATTAATGATACAACCTTCTCTTTTTACCCGATCAATCACTCTCGACCAATCATACTCTTTGATCAAAATTATTTAATATACTTTATTACCTCCATGTTTTTTTTTTTTTTTATATTGTACGCGTTGGTTAATTTATATGTTGTCTATAAATGAGGACAAAAAAAAACAACAACTGCGACGACAACAAGATTAAAATTCCTACTCTAATTAAACTCTATTATCGTAATGATTCATCTTAGTAATAAGAATAAGAATAAGAATAATAATAATAATAATAATAACACCGAGAATAATAAAAGAATGAAATTAAACAATACATGTATATTAATTATATACATATATATAAAATTATATACATACAATTTTTTATTATTTAGCAATGGCAAGATTCGATAAGATTTTTATAACTGATAACATTATGAAAAAAAATGTATATTAAAAATTTTAATGTACCAATCTATTATAACACTAAGCGAAAAATTTACACTTTCCCCTACTACAAAATTATTTGTTATTCAATAACACCTAACTAAAATAACTTACCATAAAAGTTTATCGACTGAAATAATAATGCAATCCTTTGTGTTAATCAAATTATTAATTAAATTTAAAACCTAATTAATCGTAAGATAATTACAATGATTTTTAATTAAGATTATCAGGTATTTAATACGTTTAATAATAGTAATAATAATAATAACAATCATGAAATGAATGAGTTAAGAGAAATTAAATAAAATTCTTGTGCAGTTCGAAGCCAGAAGACCATCTTTTTGCTTCGATGTTCTCTCACTATTACACAATCAGAAACACAGTACATATGTACGATTTTTTTTTTTTTTTTGTTTGGGGCGAAAAACGCCTGAGCGTTATCATTACCCGGAATTTTTATTTATAAAAGGGTAAAAAAACTCCAAAATAATAAAACTTATAATTAATAGAAATCATATAATAAAAATTTATTCAAAAAAGTGAAATAAAACTCAAAACTAATATCGCAGACGAAGTCTTTAAAAGTTAAAAAAAATAGAATAAAGAAACTTTAATTCCGATAGGTTGTGCAAAAGGCTCCCTTCTCGGATAATAAATATAAAGATATAGAACCAAAAATTCAAAATTGAAAGGAAAGATTAAAAATGATCAAAACCTTTTCTAGCATAAAAATATATATGATAATATTAAATTTTTTGTGCTATGCAAAAACAGAAACATTCGGTTCAAAATTTCCTTATTATTGTACAAGATATCACGGATGTTTCTGGGTAGATGTTCGATTAATGAGAAGACCAAACACACAAATAATATAACTTTTAACCCTTACACTGCTGTAATTCACAACATAAACACGTATAAAAAATATACCCCAGCAAGCACATGTAACTCTTTTCGGAAAGGGAAACGCATTGCTTCCTCGAAACACTAAGGCCTTCGGAAGGCATATTTCTGTTATACTGAAAGGCGCTAACACCGAAAGTACTTCAGGAGACGGATTGAAAGGGAATCACGCCGGGAGTTCGAAGCTCACATGCGCCAAATCTCCCACGATCAACTATCTCTCATTGGTCTAAAGGATCGGAACGCAAACATCAACTCCGTCCATAAATAAAACTCAAAAATCTATACCCGCCATTGAATAAATTATGTCCCGTCTGATAAACGAAAGATACAACAGTAAGGGATATTTGTTCAGGCTCTGCGATTTATAGGGAGTTAATAACCTCTCGCTAACCTGGCGTTCCGTTCCGAAAAATATAACAACAAACAGTCAATATAACCTCAAATTAAGGTTAAATTATTTGTTGTCGAATTTAAATTAAGCGTAATTGAAGAACCTTTCAACCAATCCTAATCAAATTTTTATAAGCATAACTTCAGATACACTATTACAGCATTATCTAGTTATTTTTGAAGATTTTCGAACCACAAAATTTTCAAATTATTTTAAAACGATTCAGCGAGACTCAAAAACAAATCTTCGTAAAAGTTTTTAAACGTTTAACTTGAGATACACTACAACAGTATATCTAAATTTTCATGAAATTGATCAAATATTTTTGGAAATTTTTGAGCTACAAAATTTTAATACATGAATGGTATTTTCGTACTCCTCATACTTCAAAACTGAAAATTTTTTTTTCAGGTAAAGAAAATTAATTTTCACATCCCAATCCTTCGGTGAAACCGAAAAATACCTCAAATTGAGGTTATGTTTTCTATTCGTCGATTATAAAGTTTAATATGTCGATTATAAACTGAGTTTAACTCAGGAAAGACTCAACCAGTCTTCATCAAATTTTTACTTGCACAATGGCAGATATATTACTGCAGCATATGAGAATTTGAATAATATTGGTTTGATAGTTAAATATAAATGTTAAATGTATATATATATAAGAAAATTAAATTTCAAGTGAATGGTATTTTTGTGCTTCTCATAACGTCAAAACGTAAATAAAATTGATTTTCAACCCCCCCCCCCCAACCCAATGTTACCGTGAGAAAATAATATTGTACCTTTTCTTCGAAAAGTTGATAAAACTTAAGACCACTATTAGAAAAAAAGCTGACCACATAGTTGTAGGGCTTTCCCGCCACGCAGCTTTTCTCAGATGCACAAGCCGTGTATCTGAGAAAAGCTGCGAGTGTGCCACACACTCATACACCAACAACTTAATTTAAAATATTTATAATCTTATTTAAATATAATATTTGTTATTTATTTAATTTAATAATTCTAACTAAAGCGGCCGCGCATACCGTATTTCATTAGCGCGGGTTTGGCGGTACTAGCGGCTACTTTAAATACTTTTAATACTTAATTAATTTATTTAAAATCATTCATTGTAATTCTTTTATTTTATGGTCACTTGTGACGTTACAACTTACCAGACGACTACAACAGCTATACGTCAGTGCTACACTAACGGTCCTTGTGGTGAAATGGGGTACTATTAATGCAGTATATAAAATTTATCCGCTAGTTTATTTACAAATATTTTTATGGTGGGGTGCGAGTTTGCAACAGTTTTCTGACAAGGATTATTATTTTTTAATTATTAACTAATGCCCAGAAGAAAAATAAGACCTTAATTAGGCGAAATCTCTGAGGATGATTTTGCTCTACATTCTCTCCCTGTTGACCGTTTAAAATTTAATGGCATCAATACCCCATATATAGAAATAATCTGACCAAGTTTGGTTAAAATCGGTCGAATAGTTCTGGAGGTATAAGGTGATTTTATAAGCCGACACCGAACATACATATGTACATACGAACATCCGGAAAATTTCCATCCGTTTTTTTTGGGTTGTTTGAGTTCCTTAGGGGACAAAACTTCAAGATCGGGTGGAAATCGCTTATACCCAATTTGAACCGATTATTAAACTTTCTTTTCTAATGTTATAGCGCTAGAAGGTAAAGTAAAAATGTTATAATTCAACATTTTTTTATGAAAGAACGGGCATCAATATCTATTGGTTATTAGCCCGATGGAAATTGGTAGCGTACGAAAAGATCTCGCACAAAATATCGAGACGGGGAACGGCATTTCATAATTTTGAAAAATAATAGGAATTATTTAAGCAATAATACATTATTTTAGATATTTTTTTAAATTATTAATTTTATTTTATTATTCAAATTTATTTTTTTTTAAATTAATTTAGAATAAAAAATTCAGTTTAATTTTTATTTGTTACCATAACAATATTTTTTTTCTTTTATGTTTTACAAAAAAAAAAAAAAGGAATGACATTGTTTACAACAGTTTGTTGTTAATGTAGTTTCTTTATAATAAATCAAATTAAGAAAGACTCTCCGGACATAAAAGAATGCAGACCAATCAATCAACAAGATTCCTCTTAAAGAATATTGGAATTCGTACTAATTGAAAGACCGAACGTACCCCATTGGTTTCTTTTGAAATAACGTAAAAATTTATCTAATTTTTTGCGTGTTTTTATTTTTGTATACCTTACCAGCTAAAAGAAAAAATATTATAATGTAACGAACTAATAAAGCGAACCATTGGCTCAAAAAAAAAATTAAAAAAAAAATATATATATATATATTTGTTTTTTAAAAATGGATTGTTTCACAAAGAAAATTTTAAAATTAATCTTCATAATAGTTAAATGAAATTCTGTATAATTAAATATTAGGTTTTGATAATAAAATTTAATCTGTGTTAGTCGCATATATTAAGGTAACAACAGTTTCGCTATTTCTGTTATTAAAAAAAAAAAATTATTGCATCTTTTTCGGTAAACGGGTACATCTATGTTTTTTTCTCAAAAAAAAAAAAAAAAACGTGCATTTTAACATGTATATAATAACCAAATTATCTTTTTTACCGAAAAATGACCAATTTTCCATATTAACAATCTTGGATTATTTCTATATTATTTTACTTCTATTCGTCGTTTTTTGATTAGGCTCCGGAACCACCCTAAGGTATTACTTCAGAGGATGATATGTATGAATGTAAATGAAGTGTTATCACAGGCCCGCTAACCTTCATTAGCGAGCGTAGGTTAACTTTGGCTAGATTGTATATATAATTTCTTTGGCAAAGCTGTTATCTTTCTTTGTGTGTATGGCGGTCAAATCCCGCTTCCTCCCAGGGTGATATTTCGGCTGTAGAGTAAATGCTGATACATAAATACTAGGGGGGAAAAAAGGGTGAAAAAGATACGCGTACCGAGTACGAAACGTGGAACCGTATAGTGACAGGGGGCAATCTCATTGCTGAAGGCGCTAGGGCCCAAACCACAAGCAAGGGTGGCTTGGGTCTGGGCGTGCTTATGACGCAATGAGGACTCCAAGGTATGCGTGGAGGGCGCGCAGGACGGGGGGTGGGTATGCGTGGGGAGCATACCCTACGTATAGGCACGGGAAAGGCAGTCCCCTCTTGAGGTGGGGCACCCTGGCCTTCCAGAAGCAAAAGGTTAGGGAGTTCTGATGATCCAGGAGGGATCCTTCTCGCCTTTGTTTCACCCAGGGAGGCTGAAACAAATGCATCATCGCAAAATACTAACACGTGATATTCAATTATACTCCAGAAAAAAAGTATTTTCTTAACATTTCATATTAGTTTATATATTAATTTTGTTTCACGTCGCTCAAGTAGTTATGTGGTCGATCCACCGGGTTGGTCTATTGGTGAACGCATCTTCCCAAATTTGCTGATTTGGAAATCGAGAATTCCAGCGTTCAAGTCCTAGTAAAGTCAGTTATTTTTATACGGATTTGAATACTAGATCGTGGATACCGGTGTTCTTTTGTGGTCGGGTTTTAATTAACCACACACCTCAGGGACAGTCGAACTGAGACTGTACAAGACTATACTTCATTTATACATATCATCCTATGAAGTATTATCTGAAAGGTAATTACCGGAGGCTAAACAGGAAAAAGAAAGGTTAATTGTCTGCAATAACTGGAATGTTTGTAGACGGATTTTTACAAATGAGATTTCATTTTGTTCAAAATAAAATGATTAATAAATTTTGTAAAGTAAAAATTTGATCAATCAAATAATTACGAAGATATTGAAGATTAAAAAATTAAGATGGTTCCCATTTTGAAATTTTTGAAGGAGACGTTTTTCAATTTTTTTATTTTTATTTGTGGAATAAGACATAAGTGTTTAATTTACCAAATTTAATTAAATTAGGTTTACCCGTTCCTGAGAAATAATATTTTTGATGAAATTCACATAATGGCGCCCAGAAGGAAAATCCAAAATAGGATTTATGTCGATATGAACTTTCTTTTTCATTTTAGTGTTCTGAATCAATACCTGATGTTCGGGGAATACGTTGCGGAATACTCATTTTATAAAATTAAACTATTATAAATGGATTATAAATATATAAAACAAAAATCGTTTTTTTTTTTTAATTTAGGGATCTGCTCCCCTTAAATTAGTAATATGGTAAGATTATTTTTCAAATTCATTGAACAGTCTACAATCAGTTAGAATTAGTTACGGTAAGTAGAATTCAGTTCTTGCTAGTATACCATGTAAGTTCATTTAACATTTCACGATATAATTTGGCAGAAATTCTTTTCTTAATTGTAGATTTAAAGTAGAAAGATATTAAAAAAAGTTAATAAATAATAAAAATAATTGTACTAATAAAATTCAATCGGACTGGGGATGTTAGATACAAAGGCAGTTAATATAAGAATTAATTTTATAAATTTTCTGTTACAAGATTTTTTTTTTTTTTTTTTATAAAATCAATTCGAACGGAGAAAGAATTACAATTCAAAGTTGTTTGTAATCGGAAAAGAAGTGAACGGTCACGTGTGTTGGCTATTACTTTTACTCTGCTGGACAACAGAAGAGAACCGCGTGCGCCACTGCCCACTGCCTTCTTGATTGATTGATAGATTGATTTATTTTAGTAGACATGTCCTGCATATTATCACGATCAATTTTATTTATAGACCTTTTTTTTTTTATAAACATATAAACTACAAATACACACATATTTATATTGATTAATGGGAAAAAGCTCTATCAATTTAACGTTGCAGACTAATAAGATTTATAAAAGGGTAACTTATAAAAAAAATAAAATACACATACACACACACACACACACACACACACACACACAACCTTATTTGAAAACAATCAACTTTAAAAAAAATAATTAGATATTGAAATTGTTTAGCTAACAATTTCATTATTACTAACGGACCAAATGGTAAATAATAAAATCTAAATTTTAATAACCGTACTTTATCGATAACTTAGAACTTAAATAAAGGTTTCGTAAAAAAAAAATCCATTTTATTCCCAAATCATTATTATAATTATTATATAAAATTATGTAAAGAGTAATCTAACGGGCATCAATAACACTATGTTCATTAGCCCGGTGGAAATTATTAACGTATAAAAAATGACGCATGACTGGGATTCGAACCCGGGTCCTCCGCACAAAATTCCGAGACACTACCCATTTAGCCGTGGAAGTCGGCATGATATTACTTTCTTAAAATTAAAAAAAACATATAATTAAAGTCTATACATATATTTTTAATTAAAAAAGTTGACATCACAGTAGTAGAACTTTTCCATTACGTAGCTAAAAGCAGGGTTCCCGTAAAGTCCTACAACTGTGGGTTGTTTCTGATGTACGGCTTATACACACAACTAAATTTAAAATATTGATCAAGATTTATTAAGAGTAGAGAAAGAGACTAAATTTGAAAATGGATAGTAAAGCATAAAACAATGGTTATGAAGAGAGGTTAGTAGAAATGAAATATGATGATTAGGATCAAACATAATATACAGAATGTCCCATATAAAACGCAACCCATCAATCACTAATCCATGAAATTTCAAAAGTCAAGCTTACTCCCCTACTCGTTACTGAAATGGACTCGTCCAACATCTGAACATCGCGGCTACGCAGTAGAACACTACCGATAGTAACAACAATGCAATCATAACGTTCAGTGTATCGCTAGAGACAAAGTGTTTTCGCTAGATGAACGTGTTTTCATTGTCGAGTCGTACTTCACTACGAAATCAGTGGTTGCACTGCAAGATTTGTTTCGCCATAAGTAGCCAGATAAACCAGCTCCTAACAAAACATCAGTATTAAGGTGAGTTGCAAAATTCAGAGAGACCGGTTCTGTTAATAACAAGGAACACAAACGATCTGCGTCAGTGTTGGAATACAGATACAGTCGCTGAAATCAAAGACCGATTATTCGCCTCACCAAATAAATCGATCAGAAGTTTGTCTGCTGAAATTATTTGTCTAAATCAACTGTTCATCGGGGGAGCAAACAATTACAATTACGACCTTATCGCATTCAAACGGTTCATCGACTTCTTGAGCCCGACAAAGAAAGATGGCTACAATATTGTCAACGGCTCCGTCGATTTCTACGCGAGGGAATTAACGTTATGGATTCGTTATTTTTCACAGATGAAGCACGGTTTCATTTGGACGGCTACATAAACAGCCAAAACAGTAAAATTTGGAGCGCTGAAAATCCCCACGTTTATCACGAAAAACAATTACACCCGCAGAAGTTGGGCGTGTGGTGCGCGATATCGCGGAAGAAAATAATCGCTCCTATTTTTTTCGAGTACACCATTAATGCAGAACGATATCAGGATATTTTATTTCAGTTCATCGCAATCTTGGAAGAGGAAGACAGACCACTGTCGGCTGCAACATGACGGTGCGACATCGCACTACGCAGGTTCAACTTCTGATTTCGTCGAGGAATTCTTAGGTAATCGTGTTATCGGTCGAGCCATGTAGCCACCAAGTTCTCCACATTTGACTTCGGCGGATTTTTTTCTACGGGGTTACGTCAAAGTAAAAGCATACAGCAACAAACCACGAACACTTGAACGATTGAAAGTCAATATTGAACAAGCTGTATTAAATATCCGGCCACAAACTTTGAGAAAAGTTGCAAGAAACGCTGTAAAAAGAATTGAAGCTTGTATTCAAGAAGATGGCGGCCACTTCCAACATTTACTCTAAATGTAAGGTAATAATAAAAATTACATTTACATTTACACATGACTTTTTATTATTTCAATATCTACCAATATAAGGTTTGGTTGCGTTTTATATGGGACACTCTGTAGAATGTCCCACAAAGAAACTTTCGGGACATGTTCTACTGATAAAAATAATAAAAAAATTTCATATAAACGTAGATCTGGAAACGCTTTGTTTTTTAGTTACGGTTAGCGAAAGATTTCGCCTAGATTCAACGCTTCTAATAAATCGAAGCCCTACTGTAATTTTTGGGACTCAAAATAAGAGGTAATTTTGATGGTTTCTTATGTAATTTTAGCTGGAAAATAGGACAAACAGGTTCCAGAACTATAATTCCAGTATTTTTTAAGAAATAGACGTAAAACACAAAATTCGGTCTCGAAAAACAAGTTTTTTGTAGTACAATAACTTTGTTATTGTTAGTTTAGTAAAAATACTTGTTGAGAATTTAATTCTGAGAAAATTAATGTAAATATAACCGATAAAAATCGTATTATTCTTTCTGTACCTAATAAACATTATTTTTAATAAAACCAACCAAAGAATTAAAATAAAATAAAATATATGAAGTGATAAAATGGTAAAAGAATAACAAATCAGTTACAGTAATCGTTCGAAATTCCCTGCTTCACGGAAAATATTTCCGGTGGCTTTCCGTATATCTTAGAATAATTTCTATTACGTGCAGAAAGGATAATATTATTTTCAGTCTATTTTTCGTCTATTTTGCTTTAATACTTAATTTAAGTCTCAAAAATTACAGAAGGGCTATCTGTCCACCATATTATAGCGCTTGAAACTATATTTGACCAAAGGCCAGCCATTTCTCGAGGGTAGTTTCCTACAGCAAGCGGTAGGAGTCTTATATCCCTTAAACTACTGATGCCGGTTGAACAAAGCAACGGCATCAAGGAACTCCCACACGGTCCGACAATGCGACTCACGTCACACTGATTCATCGCTTATGAGTGGCCAATTTCCCCACTGACCTCTAAGTTTCAGGGTGGCCTGAGTTTTGCTCCCCCCCCCCCCTACTTAAGAGCTGGGTAATCGAACACCGTGTGTTCGTTTGACTGGACCTCTTCGTAGACGCACATCTCATCATCTGCCAGGTGGAACCAAAACAAATATCGGTTCAAATTTGCGTGGTTGGAGAGCACTTGGGCTCCCGTTGTCCTTAAAAACGAACTAGAGGCGTACCATCCCTCCAAATCCTGTTTAAATATATAAAAGAACCTATCCTTAGTCGTGGCGTGCCATTGTTGCTACCATGATTCCATCGCGAGGCTGTAAAGTCTCCTCCGCAGGCGGGAGATGGGCAACTTTTCGAAATTTAGAACCGATGGATTGCGATCAACGTTCCGCTCCGGTAAAGACCCAGCTCGAAACCGCATTCCAAATACCGCGGCCTCCATACCTCTTCGCAATTTCCACATGGCCGCCCGAACTTCTTTCACCACTAAATCAATTGGGAGAGCCTTTCTCAATACGGTGGTAGCCTCGTGGGAGCTTGTTTTAAACATATCAGTGCATACGATTAATGCTTTGCGCTGGGCATTCCTTAAATATTGAATAAGTGCTCGATTTCTTTCCAACATATGTGCCCAAACTGACGCATTCTTAGAAAATTTCCTGAAAATTTCTCTGTTTCTTTGAGAGACCCTTTGTATATATCTATATATATTTCAGTCTAAAATCTATATATATATCTTTTTTTAGATTTTTTTTAGACTATTATTTTTTACATAAAAAATAGGAACAATTTTTTTTTTTAGGTACACTCAGTGGAAAATATAAATTTACTTTTAAATTAAATTGATGGTCAAACAGAAATCTATTATAGATATACGATAACGATGGCATAAACCTATAAATAGACATCCATTCCGGTGAAAAAAATGGTAACCGTTTAATATTTTATTAGAATAAACTCTAATGAAAAAATAATTTAATTACGTTATTAGATAATTTAGACTCAAATCGTTGTTTTACAATAAGATTGAAAAAAAAACCGTTGAAGAGAGAAATGATAAAACTATTATTAGACAATCCCATTTGAAAGGGAAAAGTTAATAAAAAAAATTTAAACCATTAAAGCTTCCAAACTCAATTTGCCCTTCATGATGTAACAGCCCTGTCTTATTAATCTGTTGATATGATTAAAAAAAGATACCATTTTTTTTTGTCATCAGTCATTTGACTGGTTTGATGCAACTTTCCAAGATTCCCTATCTAGTGCTAGTCGTTTTATTTCAGTATACCCCCTACATTTTACATCTCTAACGATTTGTGTTACATATTCCAAACATTGCTAGCCTGCATAATTTTTCCCTTCTACCTATCCCTCCAATATGAAAGCGACTATTCCAGGATGCCTTAATATGTGGCCTATAAGTCTGTCTCTTCTTTTAACTATATTTTTCAAAATGCATCTTTCTTCATCAATTTGTCGCAATACCTCTTCATTTGTCACTTTATCCACCCATCTGACTTTTAACATTCTGCTATAGCATCACATTTCAAAATCTTCTAATCTTTTCTTCTCAGGTACTCCGATCGTCCAAGTTTCACTATCAATTATAAAGCTACGCTCCAAACATATAGTTTCAAAAATCTTTTCCTGACATTTAAATTAATTTTTGATGTAAACAAATTATGTTTCTGAATGGCTCGTTTCGCCTGTGCTATTCGGCATTTTATATCGCTCCATATTCGCCCATCTTTAGTAATTCTATTTCCCAAATAACAAAATTCTTCTACCTCCATAATCTTTTCTCTTCCTATTTTCAAATTCAGTGGTCCATCTTTGTTATAAGATACGATATTTCGTTAAAAGATACCATAAAGTAATCTAACTAATATCCATTCCCATGAAGAAAATTTAGGAGATAAATTTAAAAATAAAGTCGATCAAAAAATTCTAAAGACTACTGGTTCTCTATACTACGATAATGAAATTTCTCCATAATTATCGATAAAGTAAGTCTGTTTCTGAATCAAATTCCAATGTATTACATTCATTTTGAATTAGCTAATTTTATTAACAGTTTCAAGTCAATGTCTGGTTACATCTGATTTTTCGAGTCTTCTATATTTATAACGATCCAGATCTTTTTTAGTTTAGCGCTATAGCTGTAAAAAGGAAAAGATTGTAATCGGTCCAATTTGAGAATATGAGGTTTTAACCGGATCTTTACGTTTTGACACCTAAAGAACACAAAAAACCGGATGGAAATTTTACGGATATTAATGTACGATGTCTCACACCTTACATCACCAAAAATACTGGGCCGATTTTCATCAAACTCGGTCAGATTACTTCTGTATATGGGGCATTGATGCTATTAAATTTTCAACTTAAAAGATAAAGGGAGTAAGGCTGTAAAGCAAGGTCACCCTCAGTATCTCAAAATTTCGCCTAATTAAGATCATATTTTTATTAATAATATTTTCAAAAAACGTTACATAATCGCACCGCTACCCCAAAAATACTGTTGTAATCGTCTGCTGTATTGAGACGTCACATCTGAGCGGTAGAATTAAATAAATGAGTAATATTAAAGTATAAAAAAGTAACTCGGTCTGGTTGGGTCTCGAACTCGCCCGGTTGACTCGGTACCTGGTGCGTTAAGCCTCGAGGCTACACCAGTTTCCCGATTGTACAATCGAAATTTGTTTGTAATTTGTGAAATTACATTAGGTTACTTAGTGCCGACCGTCTTCGTTAGTACCGCCACACACGCGCGAATTAAATACGGTATGTGCGCGTGCATTAGTTAGAATCATTGAATTAAATAAACGAGAAAATATTATATTTAAATAAAATGATAAGTATTTTTAATTAATTTGTGTGTATGCGTACGTTCATCAGAAACCACTGTTGTAGGACTTTACCGACTTGTGGTGACTAAAGCCGCGAGACGGGAAAGTCCTGCAACTCAGTTTTTTTTTAAAGATATATATGTTTTTAGAATTGTTTCTATGCGAAGGACAGTGATCATTTTTCACCCATGTTTTAGAGAAAACTCTCATTTCAATTGAACTATCTCTGTGAGAAATTTCCAGGGAATTTTTATCATTTAATTTGATTTCTTTGATCTTCAAATAAGAGCTTTTATTTTAAATTTAATCGTTTTATTACTATAATTTTTCCATATTTCCAATCGTTATTAATGAAATAATTTACTACAGAAGCTTACAGAAAACCGTATTACAAATGCCACGACTGTCCCGGGTTTCAAACCCTGGACCCTTGTATGAAAGGTCGAGATACTACCACACCTTCAAGAAGATCGGTTTGATTTAAATTTTTTCAAATTTAATTAAAAAAATAAACGGCCTTTCATAATTTTTCTTTATTGCACATATTTCTATTTAGAAACATAAAACAAGTTAATTCATAACGCAAAATTTGGGTTCTAATTATCTTTCAGAACAAATCAAAACAAGTAGTTTATTTAAATTAAAAATTCAACATTCCTAAATGAAATACATATTATTTGAAAACTATTCGATAATAATTTAATTGTTCAAATACCCTAACTAGGAAAAAGATAACGAAAAAAAATGTTACGTTAAAAATTTAATAATAAGGGTTTTTAGAATTTTTTGTCACATTTCACAGGGAGGTAAAGTCATAATTTTTTTTTTACAGCCTTATCAAAAACCGAATTAAAACACATTAGTAAAAATATAACATGACTAATAGTCTATAGATGTGCTACATCCGATGAAATGAATTTAAAAAAATAGTATTCGACAAATAAACATCTGTAAATGCATTTGTGTATTAAGATTTGTAACTTTTATAAGAGTTCATTTGTAAAAACAAAAAAAAAAACATAAAAGAGTTGAAGGGATGAATATAACCCCTCCAAAGACCTATACATTATCACCACAACCCCCTTAGTTAATTAAGAGGAATGAATTTCACATGAATTTCAATATATATATATATATATATATATATATATATATATATATATATATTCCTTCTCTTTACACCCTCAACAGCGTACAAACAAATTGCAAATCAATGTTTAACTAATATACAAGTGTTCATAAAAATTAACATTTTAAAAATCAACTCATTCATTAATAATTATTTATTTTTAATGAATCAAAAGTAAACAATTCGAATAGCTATAGATATTAAGATTTAATTATATAAATATAACTTCTAAATTTGATTATCCAATTAAAAAAAAAATTAATTGATTCTAAACAGGAATTTCTTTATTCGATCCGAATGTAAGATTTTTATGTAATATATTCAAGCCTGAATTACAAATAAAACCAGAAATTTTGTTTATTTTTATATAACTACCTATAAAGGTGTGCAATATATTTAGGGTGTATGCATGCATTTTCTTTCACCGTAGCAGCTCAACGGTTGAACCGATTTAGATGTATAACCCTCCGTTGGAATATATATATATGTTTAAAAAAAATTTTTTAAATTGTCCCGCACACTTTATAATTATTCTATATTAACGTGCAATTTTTTTTTTCTGGCAGTTGTATTTTTTAATTATAAATATTTACTTTTATTTTTGTATAAAAGTTTCTTTTGTTAGACAGTTGTAAGTTTATTATCAATATAAAATACGATATGTTAGTTGCGATCATTATATAGTATTGAATTATTTTTTATGTAAAAATCATTTAATTTCAAATATATTAAAATCTATTTCACGCAAAATTTTTAACAAAATTAATAAAAATAACTTCGAGCAGATCTCCGTAATGAAGTGGTAGCGTCTTGCACTTTCAAATGAAGGTCCCGAATTCGAATCTCAATAAGACAAAGCATTTTTTATAATTATAAAATTTTTGATTCCATATGGAGCCTTTAATTCATTCCCAGTACCACGTCATTTTTTTACATTCATTTTTTTAATATTTTGTAATATAAATTTAACTGGTTAAGTTTAAAATAAATTCGACCTTAAAGAAAAAAGTCTAAAAAGTTAATTTTTTTGATATAGACAACATATTTTTTATGTGTTTTTAATGTGAAGAAACAATGAACGGCATAGATGAAGTCCTACGCAAGAACTATCGCATGAAAATAAACAAGAACAAAACAAAAGTAATGAAATGTAGTAGAAATAACAAAGATGGACCGCTGAATGTGAAAATAGGATGAGAAAAGATTATGGAGGTAGAAAAATTTGTGTTATTTGGGAAGTAGAATTACTAAAGATGGACGAAGCAGGAGAGATATAAAATGCCGAATAGCACAAGCGAAACGAGCCTTCAGTAAGAAAGACAATTTGTTTACATCAAAAATTTATTTAAATGTCAGGAAAAGATTTTTGAGAGTATATGTTTGGAGTGTCGCTTTATATGGAAGTGAAACTTGGACGATCGGAGTATCTGAGAAGAAAAGATTAGAAGCTTTTGAAATGCGGTGCTATAGGAGAATGTTAAAAATCAGACGGGTGGATAAAGTGACAAATGAAGAAGTATTGCGGCAAATAGATGAAGAAAGAAGCATTTGGAAAAATATAGTTAAAAGAAGAGACAGACTTATAGGCCACATACTAAGGCATCCTGGAATAGTCGCTTTAATATTGGAAGGACAGGTAGAAGGAACAAATTGTGTAGGCAGGCCACGTTTGGAATATGTAAAACAAATTGTTAGGGATGTAGGATGTAGAGGGTATACTGAAATGAAACGACTAGCATTAGATAGGGAATCTTGGAGAGCTGCATCAAACCAGTCAAATGAATGACGACAAAAAAAATTATTTTATTTTAAAAAATATTACATAACAAATAAATATTTTAATAGTTGATAACCTCTTCTTTAATATATTATTTATACAAATGAAACTGTTTTCATTGGAAGCAAACTAAAATCTATTTACCACAATTATATTGTTTTAAGTATAAAAGAGTATCAAAATGTAAAGATCTCGGAAAAGGAATAACAATAAATTTTCTAGAAAAGGAAGCGCTAAAAGAACAACGCCGAAAACAGCGTTAGTGTTCACAACTTAACACGAAATTTATATAATAAAAAATCGCTTTTGCATTGTTTTTATCGGGAGGCGAAGATTGATAACACCGATTGATTGCAAAATGTTTCGAATAAAGAGACGTTTGTAAAACAGAAAACAATTTTAAGAAAAATATATGGACTCGATAACTGGGAATTTATAAACTAAAAAGTGAAACAGAAATTAATAAAAAGATACAGAAGAAATAAAAGACACAGTACGGAGAATAAGATTACAATTTATACAGAATGAGCGAAAAACAGTTTAATAAAACAAATATTTAACTTTTGTGACAGTAGAAGTGATAAAAACTTAGTTTTTTTAAAGAAGTAGAAAGCGATCTTAACACTTGAAAAACGATCTTAGACCTATTTAAATAGAGATAAATTTATAAAATTAATCAAAGAATTTAAGTTTAAAGAGAAGAAAGGATAAGAGGAGTATGGGAAGAAAAGTACAACAGAGTGAAAAAATGAACAAAATATTGGGAAAACAAAAGAAGTTCCAAATGATTATGCAAACGTGTGATTCCTTACTGACACGGACGAACAAAAAAAAAATTGTATTTTTGAAATTTAATTTCATGATACCAAAGAAAGCAGGAGTAGATAAATATAAGAATATAGAAAAATTAGCTTAACTAGCAAGGCATCAAACATTTTAAGTAGAATTCTATACAGAAGAATTGAGAGGAGAGTGGAAGAAGTGTTAGGAGAAGACCGATTTGGTTTCAGGGAAAGTATAGAAACAAGGGAAGCAATTTTAGGGCTCAGATTAATAGTAGAAGGAAGATTAAAGAAAAACAAACCAACATACTTGGAATTTATAGACCTGGAAAAGGCGTTCGATAGTTATCGAACGCCTTAAGACTGGAATAAAATGTACAGCATTTTGAAAAAATTAGGGTTCAAATACTGAGATAGAAGAACAATTGCTAACATGTACAGGAACCAAACAGCAACAGTATTAATTGAGTCAGACAAGGATGTTCCCTATCCCCGTTACTTTTTAATCTTTACATGGAACTTAATGATGTTAAAGAACAATTTAGATCCGGAGTAACAGTACAAGATGAAAAGATAAAAATGCTACGATTTACTGATGATATAGTAATTCTAGCCGAGAGTAAAAAAGATTTTAAGAAACAATGAATGGCATGGATAAAGTTCTACGCAAGAACTATCGCATGAAAATAAACAAAAAGAAAACGAAAGTAATGAAATGTAGTAGAAATAACGAAGACCGACCACTGAATGAAAAAATAGGAAGAGAAAAAATTACGGAGGTAAAAGAATCTTGTTATTTAGGAAATAGAATTACTAATGATGGACGAAGCAGGAGCTATATAAAATGCCGAATAGTACAGGCGAAACGAACCTTCAGTCAGAATTATAAAAATAAATCATTTATAATTATTTATTAAAAATCAGACGGGTGGATAAAGTGACAAATGAAGAGGTGTTGGGGCAAATCGATGAAGAAAGAAGCATTTGGAAAAATATAGTTAAAACAAGAGACAGACTTATAGGCCACATACTAAGGCATCCTGGAATAGTCGCTTTAATATTGGAAGGACAGGTAGAAGGAACAAATTGTGTAGGCAGGCCACGTTTGGAATATGTAAAACAAATTGTTAGGGATGTAGGATGTAGAGGGTATACTGAAATGAAACGACTAGCATTAGATAGGGAATCTTGGAGAGCTCCATCAAACCAGTCAAATGACCGAAGAAAAAAAAAGATTTAATTTACTAAACATTTGGCATCGTTGGTATTAATAAAATTGTATATATTAAATTTCCACTACCAACAATTTTAAAAGTGTAACTCCTTGTACTTTCAAAGCTTTTACTAGAGGAGGGATTTTCTAAAAGATGTTGATTAAATTCAAATCAATAATAATTTTTAAATTAAACTGTTATGTTCATAATAGTCAGTCATCAAGAATAAAATTAACGCGTTTGACAATAATCATGTTTGTAAGAGTTTGCGAATATTAAATAATAGTTGCAAATAACAGTTTAATTTTAAAAAGATTATTGATGTGAATTTAAATTAATATCCTGGAAAATCCCTGAAGATAGAGTAACAGCTCCGAAAGTACTAAGATTTACACTTTTTAAATTGTGTTGGTAAGTGGTAATTTATTTTATACAATTTTATTTTTTCTCTTTTAATTTATTTTGTAGCTTTTCAAGTATCTAAAATGGATTCTTTTTTTAATTTGGGATTTGTAAATAGATAATGGTATAAATGTGTAAAATGTTACATTCATATATTTTTATAGATCAAAATGTAATGCTGATAAGAACTTAATACAAATATTGATCGCGGAACAATATCGATTGCTAGAATTAAAATAAAACTAGTTTGCTCAGCTTTCAAACGATCTAAATACTTTATAAAACAACAACTAATAAAAATCGAGCTCAAGTATTATTTTAAATGCATATTTCCATTATTTAACAGTACAAAATCATGCTTACTTAAATATTAAAAGATAATATTCATAAATGAATTGATGAAAATACTTTTATAATATTATTCCAAGCAAAAACTAAAGAACAAGAGATAAATATTAAAAAAGCACGACTGCCGAAAAAATATTGCTGACAAATATAGGATAGTTGAAAAGCGTGCTGGTGACAATTTTGTGTACAGGATATATATATTTTTTTTCAAATTTTTAAAATCTATTTTTATACATATATATGTATATAGCCTATCACATTCTCCGTAACGTAAGGTTTTCAACGAGTGATCATATATCTAAATCGGTTCAGCCGTTGAGCTTCTACGTTGAAACAAACGTACATAAACAATAACAATTACACTCCTTTTTGGGCAGACGTATAAAAAACTGGTTACATGAATAAAATTAATCATTTGATCTATGAAATTATAGATTTCAAAAATCTATCATATGAAGAAGTCATTTTCGAATAACTTTCATCTAAACGCTTCATTCCGAACGATTCGGAAATTTCGTTATCTCATACGTGCGATGCGAGTTTTTCAATAAAAGAAAGGGATTATCTAGAAATTAAAAAAAAAAAATAATGAAATTGTAAACCGTACGTTAAAAGTCTCGTAGATATCATTTCTTCCACTCAAAAACATAAATTTTTTTTTTGTTTTTAACAAAATGATACAAATAAGACACTACATTACTATTATTTATAAAAAATACATATTAAATATATGTAATAGATTATAGATATACAATAATAGATAATAAACAATGTTTAAGCGTTCCATATTACAAGACATAAATAGAAAAATTTTTTACAAAGCTCTTACCGGCCCGATTTCATTTATAAAATAACGAATGAATCATCATAGAAATTGTATTATTTCTGTAAATGTGATGTGAATTACATGTAAATGAAATCGGACAGGTTTATTATTACTGTTTATTATCTATTATTGTATGTATATCAATAATAGATAATAAACACAATGTTTAAGCGTTACATATAATATGCAAAAAATAGAAAATTTTTTTACACAGTTCTTACCGGCCCGATTTAATTTATATGTAATACAACATAAGCCGTTTACAGAAATAATAAAATTCTTATGATTATCCGTTAGAGTTTTGAACCAGCTCGGTACATAATTCGTATTAAAAAGTAAAAAATAATCTTTTTTCCAAGAAAATTAGTTTAAAAAATAAAATTATTAACCCATGACTGAAACGAAATGTATGGGGCGAGCTCTAATTATAAAGTCGTTGTATATGAGAGCACGCCTCACACTCTTCTTCGTAATGCGTAAATAGAAATTTTTGTTTTTTAAAGTAATTTTCTTGAAAAAAAAATATTTTTTTACTTTTTAATACGAATTATTTTTTTGAAGAAAAGACTGTTAAAAAATAATTAATATTTTTTTTTTAATTTCTACTGTTTAGTCGTAAAAGAAATTATAAAATTTTACATTTATTATATATAGATATATTGCGATTCGTACTGGCGTCGAAGTGTTAATCGAACTGTTCTGCGGTTACGGTAGCACTTAAGGGCGCTTTTTATTGGTTTCGAATATCCAATCTTACCCGCTTGGCTTTTTTATCTTCATTTTTTTCTTGATATCTTTCTCTAACGCTGAGTCGTTATCTCTTTCTTTATCGTTGTAAAATTTTATTTGTTTCGTTGTAGAATTTTGTTTGTTCTTTTCCTATATGTTTGCCGAGATTCGGTATCTTTCAATTGAATTATATTATTCAATTTTCTATTTCCTCCACAGAAATAAGTTTTTTGAAATCATATCTTAACAAATTAATTTCTACTACGTTATAAAAATTGTCGTGTCATGTTAAGTATTTAAACTGGCAAGTTTTTACTTTTGTTTTAATTCTTTAGTAAATAAAATAATATTATATGCAGTTTTATTTTATATTATAATTTGAATGTTAGCTTTTGATCCGGAGGTCCCGGGTTCGAATCCCGGTTAGGTATCGCATTTTTCATACTCTACAAAATTGTCATATCTTATCTTCTGAAGCAATAACTAACGGTGGTCTCTAAGCCTAAGAAAATATAAATTATGAATTGTTATAAATGATACAAGTTATTTATAACTAAATCAGATGAATAGAGCGAATATTAGATGAATAATCATCGAATGAATACTAAATCGTGGATACCGGTGTTCTTTAGTGGTTGGGTTTCAATTAACCACACATCTCAGGAATGGTCAAACTGAGCCTGTACAAGACTACACCTCATTTACACTCATACATATCATCCTCTGAAGTATTATCTGAAAAGTAATTACCGGAGGCTAAACAAGAAAAAAGAGATTCAAAGATTTGAATCGAAATAAAATACAATTTTTTTTTATTGTTCCCAAGAAAGAAAACTCAAGAGACGTCTTCATTATTATCGTTTTTTTCGGCGCTCTATTTATTTTGGAAAATTTTGATTGAGATAATCAAACACTAAAAACATATTGTTACTAGACATCCTAACGGTATTTCCTGAACAGTAATTCCCGGAGGCTAAACAGGAAAAGAAACACGATGATTAGAGTGCATAAATTTATACTAGTTATATTAAAAACCCCTTCAAGAACCATTTGGATCACTCATACTGAATCGACAGTCAAAATCAATCGGATCGATAGCTACATCTTATCGATTCAGCTCCCTTCCTCAAGGTGTTCACCTTGCATCTCAAAACAACTAATTTATTAATTCTCTATATATAAGATATACAAATATGAAATATTGTATTCTATCCCTTTACACGTACATCTGTAAAATTTCATCATTTTATGACATCGAGAAACGGGTTTAATTTTAATAATGTCACAAAATTTGAGGGCCCGGTTGAACCATTGTAAATTATAGAAAAGCTTGTAAAAAATTATATATTGATATATTATATATATCAGATTGAGAATCGATTTTTAAGTCGCTGGACACAAAACCTTTTTAGAAAGAAAAAATAAAAATAAAATGAATATTTTTTTCTATTTACAGGAATAATTAATTGTAAATATACTTAATAAAAAATATTGAATAACGAAATATATATTGATAACCTTTGTTACCTATAAGATACAATTAAAAGGAAAATATCCTGAAAAAAAAATGAATTAATTTTACATCTACATCGATTAGATACTAGTAAAGAAATATCTTGTAGAAAATAACGTAACATCTCAGATATCTAATATAATTTTTTGACATAGAATTTCTTACTTGAAATCATAAAAAATGAACTCTTACAGAAAAACGATGACGTCATCGACTGATCGACAAAGGAGAAGTGAACAAAGATTTCAAGGAATATTATAAAAAATTTATGAATCCTTGGCAAAATGAATAGCTACCTAAAATAATTCCAAAAAAAAAATTACGGTGAAATTATTTAATGTAGGTAAATTAATGTTGTTTAGGTAGAATTTGTAAATCCATCGGGTTGGTCTAGTGGTGAACGCGTCTTCCCAAATCAGCTGATTTGGAAGTCGAGAGTTACAGCGTTCAAGTCCTAGTAAAGGAAGTTACTTTTATAGGGATTTGAATACTAGATCGTTGATACCGGTGTTCTTTGGTGGTTGGGTTTCAATTAACCATACATTTCAGGAATGGTCGAACTGAGAATGTACAAGACTACACTTCATCTACACTCATACATATCATTCTCATTGATCCTCTAAACGGTAATTCCAGGAGGCTAAACAGGAAAAAGAAAGAAAAAGGGATAGATTTTGTAAAAATAGTTCGGATAGGTTTTCAAAGTTCATCAAATAGAAATTAAATGTAGATTTACTTTAGTTAAAACTACGGAATATAAAATTGAGTTGTATTATAAAAGATAATTAAGTTATATGGATTTACAAAAATTACGTTAAAAAAATGCAAATTAAAAGAAAAATACAAAATTAACAAGATTTTTAATAACAGAAAATAAATACCCGTTCTGGTGATAAGAAACTCTACCAAGAATATTTATTATATTATTTTTACTATGTAGATGGGAATGTAGGATAATACCGAATTTTTTTCAATTGAAGATTCCTAAATTTACCATAAAATAATATCTTTTACTTAATCTAAAAGCAGTTTATGTAAAAAAAATTGAATAAGAAATTAACAGATATAATTAAGAAAAAAAACCTATTTTTAACACATTCATTCTTTAATATATTCAACAGTCGATTAAAAAATTATATAAAAATGTTTTTTACTTGAAGTAATTACATCATTATTTAAAAGTAATATTTCCTCCGGAATGAAAGGAGAAAAAATACTAGAACATCACGGTTGAAAAATTTGTTGTAATGCTACAAAAAGACAAGACTTTTAGTGAAATTGAGTTGCAATTAACATAAAAATGTTTATCTTGATGATTAAACACATTCGATTAGAAAACGCAACATTAAACGTAAAAATATTAATGTAAAACAAAACATTAGAAAATATTATTCGATGCAAACGGAAGAGCTTACGAGATTTGATTTCCAGTTGGACTGTTCACAGGCAGATTGTGTTGGGGGTTTTTTTTTGTTATAAAAAAAGAATATGAAAATTCAGAAACTAAGCGAATGTGAAAAATTAACTGGTTTTCCAGTGAGTAAGAAATCAAAATTCTAACCCTTAAAATTTCCAACAACATAGAAATAATTAGAGTTTAAAAATTTATGATTTTTGAACTCAAAAAAAAAAAAAAATATTTTTTGACTTTGTACGAACAACTGTTCTTTCCAAAATTAGAAGTAAGAATTAAAATCGATTTAGTATGGAAACAAATAAATGTTAAAGATATTTTTCTCCATTTTTATTATATTCTAAATCTCGATAAATCCTAAATTTAACACAATTTTTTATAAGATTTTATTTTTTTATAATTATTACTTCTTAAAATCAAATATCAATAAATAAAGAAAGGAAATATAACCGACAATATAAAAAGAAATCGGAGAATAGATGGATTTAGACGTAGAAGAAGACATGCAGAGCAAAGTTTTCTTTAACCTAAAACAAATTTTACTATACCAAAAATTAGATACAATTTTTAGAGATTTTAAGAAAACTTACGACTTCATCCACAGGGAATCTCTACTTAAAATCCTTGAAGAATTTAAAATAAATTCCAAGACAATTAACATTATAAATGAAACGTTAAACACAAAAACAAAGAGTGAACTTCTTAAGGGAACTTTCAGAACCGTTCGAAACTAAAAGTGGTGTAAAGAATGAACCCGTCTATGATCCTCTTTAATTGTGCCCTTGAGAAAGTTATAAGAGAACGGGAAAAAGAACTTAAAAAGTTGAAACGTACAGTAAAACGTAAAAATGGTGCTAAAACTAAATTCATAAATACAAACACTCAGCGCCCTTCGTAAACGATATTGCAATTTTCGCAAAAGATATAGAGAAGGTTGAAATCAAAATTAAAAATTTAAGCAAATGATTAACTCGTTTTTCCAGTGGTAAAAGAGAACAGAACTAAAACCCTTAAAATTTACAACAACAAAGAAATAATTAGAGTTCAAAAATGTAAATATTTAGGAGAAATCATAACACGGAATACAATTGAATAAAGAATAAAGAGTAGGAAAAATGGAAACCGTACCGCCTGTCATCACACGAAAATTTACAATAAAAAGTAACTGTCAAATAACTCCAAATTGATGGACTAAAAAACTGTAATTCTACTAGAAGCATTGTACGGGACGTTTTTATTTCGGAACAAGAAATAGCAAAAGTAGAAATAAGAATTTTAAGAAAAATTTACGAAACAAAATATGAAGATGGAAGATAAAAAGTGAAAATATATTTATAAATATAAAAAAAAAGAGAACTTAATAGGCAAAAGTTTACAATTATATAGAAAATTTTTGTAGAATGAACGGACCAAATACAGACGAAACAAATATGTAATTTCTACATAAACGGAGCCATAAAAACTAACCGGTTTAAACAAATAGAAATAGATCTAAAAACATTAATCATTTATAAAGATTTGTGTAAAGTATTAGAAAAGGGATTTGAGAATCTAAGTTACCAGAGAGAAAGAAAAAACCTGAATATATGGCCGAAAGAAAGGCTAAAAAAACAAAGCAAAATAATGAAAACCTTTCGGGAAAAGAAAAAGAATTCAAAATTATGTAAACGTGAGCCGTAGTGGTCGGTACGAAAAGAAAACACAAACTATTTTTATAAATTCCCTAATTATCTATAACTACATACATAGTTTACACATTAAGTATTACACATACATAAATAAAAATAAATTATATGAAAAAGAGATACAAAAACATTTTATGCAATATTAATTATTTTATAGCTACTAATGATGATGATTGTTTAAAAAATGAAACACGTTTCTAATTTTATTTACAAAATACATTCTAACATTTTGAAGAAATCCCCCAAAAAAATCATAAACTTATTTGAAAAATAGATTAAATAAATTTTATCAATATTTAAAATTAAATTAATTTTATCAATATTTAAAATTAAATAAATATGTAATACATGAAATGAACGATTTTTTTTTTTTTAAGAGCTAACTCGAAAATTTTCTAATCCAGTTAAATAATATAAAATCTTCTGAAATTAATCTAATATTATCATATGCGAAGTGTGTAACAACGAACGAATGGTGTGATATAATATTACTGCAAAATCAATTATGGTAAGGGGATATATATATATATATATATATATATATATATATATATATATATATATAAAAGAGGGAGAGAGAACCTTAACTCTTTTTGATGCTCAATTAATTTTCGTACAAATACAACCATAGCTGATACCTCATAGAAGTCTCTTTATATCATAACTTTGCATTTATTTTACATGTTTTAATAAAATGCAAAGAATCCTCACATTTAATTTTCTTTCATACAAGTTTTTTCTAAGACCTACTTAAACTTTAAATATAATAAAACCGACAAATTCTTTTAATTATCATTACTTAACACAAACAGTTGATCTACTTAGCGGTCCTGAAAAACGATTTGAACCTACGGAATTCAACTGCGCGGTACGATTAACATCGAAGTTGTAAAACGATTCCAAAATAAACTATCGAGAAATATAAAAGAAGCGCTGTAGTTCGCGAAAAAATATTGAAATACACGATTATCTGCGATTGGCAACCGTTCTAGAGGAGATACGGATGTTCAGTACAAAATATAAAATGAGACTGAACAAAGATGTAAACCGGCTCGCGATTAACCTGAATAACAACGAGGAGTTATGGCGCCTAAAGCGACTGGATATATTTGATCTCCGAGATATGGGCTGAATCAGCTACCGTAGAGTGTTGTGTACCACCAAAATTTCTCATTTTTGTGTCACTACTTACTTTTGTTGATTTGTTTCATTGTTTCATTGGAAACTCTCTCTGCCTGTCACTTTTTTGTATTCAAATTTACTTATGATTTCGATTTATTAGAATCGATTGTATATTAAACACCTTAACAAAAAGAAACTATTTGAATTCCGGTTTTTTTTTTTCAAAAAAAGAGCCAAGTAAAAAATGTACACATGTAATTACCTCTAATTTGCCGCCAATTTAAGTCAAAATTAAAAAAAAATAATGAAAATAATTGTTTTATAATTATTTTACTGCAGTAATAAGCCCTCATTGAGAGCTTTTCAACGATTTGTCATAAGTAGTACTTATTTTCATTGGTTCCAAAGTTATAGTCAAATAAAATTTTAATTAATGAAATATTTAAATCAAGGGGAAGGCAGATCGATTCGAATCAGAATTAATATCCTTTTTTCTGAAAGCGGGTGATAAAGCCCCCTTGTGAGCGCTGGAGGCCTTCAGAAGGGGGGGGGGGGCAGTAGAAGGTCCACAGAAAATTCGGGGCGTTCAGGCGGTCTAGAAAGGCAATGGGTCATTAAAATAAAAGGCAAAATTGCTTTCCTGATATCTCAGACTACAATTAAATATGTACTACACTAATATAAAAAAATAAAGGGAAACTTATGATAAAAAATCATTTTATTCAAACTATTTTAACTTTGCAACGAAGAGGCTTAAAAAAAATAATAAAGCTTCAATACTCTACTTTTTGACAGTATATTTCAGATTTCAAAAATCATAAAATTAAAATAAATATGATGTGACTTCCTTGTAAGTCTATTAAATTACATATACACATTCTTTTCTGCACTTCATTTAAATTTATTTCATTTTAAAGTGAGATAAGATCTTCCAATTTTTTAATAAAGTGGACAGTTACAAAATTGGTGAAATATTAGTTTTTATAACATTAAATATTTATACAATTATTAATTCAACAATCTTACATGAAATAATAGGACAGAGTAAAAGTCCCTTTATTACTTAGATCAGTATTAATCTAGTATCTAGTACTAGATCTAGACTAGTATCTAGATCTAGATCTTAGATACTAGTACTAGATCAGTATTAAATCTTTGTGAGTTGCTGATTAACAAAAGTTTCAGATTTCTGGTGTGTCGTATAAATAAAAGTTAATAATAATTAAACTATTCTGTTTAGTGAATTCCTGTATACCGGTTACAAATGTTAATTTCGACCTTATTGTGTAAAGTATTCAGTTTTTATTATTGGATTATTTGGTGAATAATCAAAAATGAAAAAGAAACAATCATTCAGGAAAAAGAAAGATAACATGAAGAAATATATCTAAAAAAAAACGACAAGAGATGAATACGAAAAGGAAGGAAATGTTAAGAACAAGGGAAGAACAAAAAAATTAAGAGAAGATGATAAATATAAAGAGGAAGAAAACGTTAAAACCAAAAAACGAATAAAAAGATTAAGAGAGAATTATAAATATATAAAGAGAGAAAGTTTGAAAACTAGAGAATGTGCACACAAATTAAGATCAGAAGAATTATACCAGACCAAAGAGCGATTAAATGATTGGCAACAAAAAACAAATAAACGAAATGATGATCAACTCCAACTTACAGAGAATATTATCCAACAATATCAGGGGAATAATAAACTAAAAGATACATATTTTTTGCAATTTATTAAAGATCGGGCATGTATGCCTCACTGTATATGTTGTTCTTGTGAGGTTCTACTTTTCAGTCACTCTGTAGTTAACTTTATTTAGATAAAATTAAACAGAAATTCCAAAATAATTAAATAAAAGAAATTAAACTAGGAAATCCAAAAATAATACGATTCTAAATTATAATTTTCAATTAATATTAAATATCAGATGCTTCACCAAATCTATTATATATAACCATTTAAAAACCCCTATTAAATTGCATATATACATTTTTAAAAGTATGTAAAATTTTATTTCAGTAATAACTTCTGGTTATTTTCACTTTTTTGTTATTGTTATTATTGAATAATTATTTTTTGTAAAATTTTTTTACAATCACCGGTTAATAATTATTCATCAATCAATATATTTAAATAAAAAAATAAAAAATAAAAAAATAAATATTAAAAGAAACGGTAAATAAAAAAAAAGGAGATTAAGTCTGATTCGAACCGATGTGCCATCCCCTTGTAACATCCAAATATTTTATTAATTATAATTTTATTTGGCTATAACTCTGGAAAAAATGAAAATAAGTACTATTTATGATATATTGTTGAAAATCTCTCAATAAGGGCTTATTACTACAGTAAAGAAAAAGTCCAAAATCAAATTTTTGGGGGATTTTGTGCTTTTTTGACACTTTTGGTTTAGTCGATTATAATCAAAATGGTAGGTGCACAACTAGATGTTACAATTAAATCCAAAATTTCAACATTCTACGGCTAATCGTTATTGAATACATACGTACCCACAGAGGTCACGCCGAAACTAGTCAAAATGGATTCAGGAATGATCAAAGTGGATATTTCCGTTGAAATCAGAAAACCGAAATTTTTCGCGATCACAATACTTCCTTTACTTCGTACAAGAAAGTAAAAATCAGAGAGAAATTAGCTCTTATTAAAAATATAAATTTCAACTCAAAAATAGAATATGCCACGTTTAAAAACAATAATTGCAATTACTGGTTTTAAAAGCGTATCTTAAAAACAAAATTGCAATTATTATTTTTAAAGATAGTAAGTTTAAACATTTTTGGGAGCTTTTCTCAATGCGGGCGGTAGGCGAAAAAGTTTGAGAATCAATACTGTAAAGGAACGACCAATATATACAAAATTGGCAATAAAACGACGGAACATTTTTATTTCTCTAACACGGCAGAAACAATCCCAAGAATTTCTCGGTAGCGGTGACAATTCCGCATAAAAGTGATAAACGATTGTCTATAATCTGAATAAGTATAATTATCATAAATAGAATTTATTTTACGTTTTAAAACAGGAAATCTACATCCGTTTAAGACCTTTAATTGTATTAAGAGAATTATTTATTATTGATTTCTTTGTTTTTCATTAAACAATATCATCTGAACGAAAATCGTAATTTTTAGATAAAAAAATTATTAATTAAAGGTATTTTTATGTTATAGAAAATGTTTAAACGGTTTGTGTATCAAATGCTTCAATTTAGCTAATAAAAAAAAATTAAGTAAAGTAAATTAAGTAAAGGTTAAAAAAATATTTCAAAATTAGAATAATAAAAAATAGATGAATTTTCTAATAAATGGACTGTTGTTAGAAAGGCCAACTACTGAAATTCAAATATTTTAAAGGCACTGAAAAACTTATCGATATATTACTGTCCTTTGGGTAAAATAATTCCAGAATCAAAAGACAATATTTGTACTTTACAAATGATTATTTAAAAACTATACGGATTTAAGTATAACAACACGAAGAGTAACATCGATAAAACAAACTTATTTTGAAAAGCATTTTCTGATTAAATATTAAAATTAAAAGGAAAAAAAAATCACATCAAATGAAGGACTTGCAAAAAATCGGTTCACCCTTTTAAATTGTAAGACGAGTTCTTAAAAATAATAACAAATAAATTTATTCACAAAAGTGTTTTAAAAACACTACTAAATATCTACTATAATGAAATGTCAAAGCAACAAAACGACGTTAGTAATTTTTTATCATACTAAAATATTCTACTGTGTGGTGAATTAATGAAATATTGAAAAAAGAAATAAATTCAAAATCACTTATCATGATTTTATTTTGATTAATCATTAACAAACAAATATTATTATATCTAACATATATATTTATTTAAATTTTATATAAATTGTTGCACGATTTATCGAAGAAACGGATTTTTTCCTATTATTACGTTAATTGTTTTCAACTGTAAAATTAAAATTTTTTAATAAAGTTTATAAATGGAAAATTTCGTTACAGCGGAGCAAAAATGTATATTTTCTTATTACGCGTTCTGTCATGCTCTCAGATTCTACATTCTAGCAATTGAAATTTGTATTAAAAGGTCTTAAAACTAAATTTAGTACGGTTTAAAATGTTTTTTTCTCTATAATTATTATTATACATGAATAATAAAATCTGTAAAGAACAAAACGTTTCTTATTCTTTCCGTGAATCACCCGATCAGCTGTTCCGTAATTTTACTTTCATACGCATTTTTTATAGTTTTTTGGTTATAATTTCGTATACAAATATTTTAGTGATTTTTTACTGATTTTCGGAGTTCGTGTTGTATATTTTTATTTTATTTTATTTTTTTTTGAGGAAGGAAAAATATGGTAATAATATTAATTTTTTTCCGTTTTTACACCAGGTGTTTGCGCAATGTGTTCTTGTTTTAGTATATGGTTTATGGTTATAAAATATTTATTAATTACAGTGCATTTTATTAATAAAAAAAAAAAATTACACGATAAATTAAACCATGTCAGGTGCAAGTATAAGCAAACATTTAAATGATACTGAAATAGAAGAATTGTTGGATGACGTAACATCTATTTCTGAATGATCTGATGTTGAACATTTAGATTTTATTCAGTATGATACATATAGTGAGGATGAATTCTGATGATATATTTACAAATTTAGGTTCTGAGGATGCAGTTCATATACCTAAAAGTGTCAATGATGATCTTGATCGGGAGGGTTTAGAAAATTATTTTAGTAATACTAAGCAATTTATATGTGATCTTGGACCATTAGAGGATTTTAATTTAATTAACGTATATATGGTTTTTTTTTTTATAAGTTATGTAATTGTATTGAAATTTTTCTTCTGTTATCATGAATATAAAGTGAAATTAATGCAGTTAAAATTCAAGAGCACGTTCGGCTGTCAATTAACAAAATAATCCACGCAGTTAGGGGTACTAATCATTAAAATAATAAACGGGTTAAAGGATTTGCAGTTGTAAGCAGAGATTTAACTTTATTATTATTCTATAATACTAAAAGAAATAAGAGAGATTAAAATATTATTTAGTAAAATACAACCAATAATAAAAAGAAATCGGAGAATATCAAGATATAGATCTGGCAAAAATTGTGTACATTCTTAAATATAAGCCCAAAATTAGTTACAATTTTTATAGATTTTACGACTTCATCCATAGGGAATCTCTACTTATCCTTGAAGAATATAAAATATATCCCAAGAAATTTTAAAGAAAATATTGGTAATTTTTTTTTTGAGGTGCCTCACCCCGAAATCACAAAAAACATATCAAATTCATTCAAAATTAATATTTATTCGTTTAATGATGTATTTTGGGTGTTTGAAAATATAAAAAATTTACACAGTGTTACAAATAATAAAAAAAACGCAACAGAGCTACTAAAAACATCATTACACATCTAAAAACGAATAAATAAAACGAAAAAGTAACAGAACTATTAACGAAAACTGCAATAATAACCACGAATACTGGGAGCAAGAAAAACGCAACCGCAATCATCAAGAGCTGAACCTAACCTAATTAATTATTTATAAATAATCAATACATTACTGTTGATTAGTCAAGGTTAGCGAGCGAAGCGAGCGTAGGTTAAGTTTGGTTAGATTATATTATTTATTTTCACGTGATATTTTTAAATATAATGAATGAATGTTTTACTATGATATAAATATTTCTTTTTTCGATTTTCATTATGTTATGTATTATTTGTACCATTGTGTAAATTTGTATTAATTTTCTATTTTTCGATGCCCAAAATACATCATTAAATAAAAAAATATTAATTTTGAATGAATTTGATATGTTTTTTTTTATGATTTCGGAGTGAAGCAGTTCATAAAATCAAAAGTGAAATTCATGGTGAAAATTTCAAAACCAAAATTAAAACTGGAGTAAGGCAAGTAAATGAACTGTCTTCGATCATCAATAATTGTTCCCTTGAAAAAGAGAACGAGAGAAAGAACTTGAAAAGTTACATATAAAAAAGGGCACTTAAAACTAAATTCATATATATTCTGTTCTTCGTAAGTAATATTTTAATTTTCGCAAGAAATACAAACTAGGCTAAAATCAAAATTCAAAAACTAACGTGCAAGCAAAATTGGTATTTAAATTTCTAATGAAAACCTAACTGGTTTTCCGATGATAAAAGACAACAGAGCTCAAACCCATAAAATTTCCAAAAACAAAAAATAATTGAGTTCAAAAATTGAAATATTTAGGTGAAATAACACAAAAATAATGGGATGAAGAATAGTGTACGCAAAATGGAAAACTGCCTATCATCTTACGAAGAATGTTTACAATAAAAAATCCCTATCATATAACTCAAAATTGAGGGACTATAAAACTGTAATCCTACTGGAAATTTTGTTTGGAACAAGAAATAGCAAAAGTAGAAAAAAAATCTTAACAAAAATTTATGGACCAAAATACGAACATGGAATTTATAAATTAAAAAAGGAAATTTAAAAATATACAAAAAAAATAGGTAACTAAATCCGGTACAGTTTTATAAACATTTATAAGAATGAACGAAAAGAAGTGATAAAATAAATGTTTAATTTTTACATAAACAGATTTAAAAGCATTAAACATTTCTAAGGATCTGTGCAAAGATAGAGGTAAATTTAGAAAAGTGATTCGAGAATCTAAGTTTCAAAATAGAAAGTAAAAGAAGGGTATAAATCTGAATAAATGGACGGAAGAAAGGCGAGAACAATAGAGCAAAAGAATGAAAACCTTTTGCAAAAAAAAAGTAAAAATTATAGTTCCGTAGCGGTCGAAACGAAAAGTTTAAAACGTCGTATTAAAAATTCTAAAAAGACTTTTTAAAAAGTAAAATCTAAAAATCAACAACAGAATTTACAAATTTTTAGTTTGGGAAACTTTTAAAAATCAAAATTTGTAAAATATTTGCAAAAAATAATTACTTTCTATTTTTTCTGCTGCTTCTTTTTTTTTTAAATAAAATTTAATTTTTTTCTATTTACAAAATTAAGGCCTAATTTGAAATATATAATCATTGAGAAAAATCTTTCCTAGAAAACGAAAAGCGAGGAACAGTTAAAACTACTGTTAAAAAAAAACTGTCGCTTAATGTAAGTTAACATAATTTCAGTTTATTTTAACTGTAAAAATACTTTACGTATTAAACAATTACATCAAAATATATTTATATAATTACGCTATAAAAATACTAAACTCAATAATTACAGCGACAAATTTATATAAAACGAAACAGGCAATGAATACAAAGCAAAATTTCGTTTAAAAACTTTTCCAATTATAGTTAATGCGTAAAAACTTACGATCAAGGAGAGAATTTTTACAACAAAAAAAAAACCATTCAAAATGGTTTATTTGGTAATAAAATAAAGTTCAAATATTCATAAAAAAACTACGTATAGATCAAATAAAAACATTTTTTTAGTCTTTAAAATAAAAAATTAATAATTGAAAAATTTATATACAGAAGCTAAAAATTCGAATTAAATATAAAACTAGGAAAGGTAAATTATAATAAATATTATAATTAATTAAAAGATGTACAAATTTTTATTTTAATTAACGGCAGTAACTCATGTAGAATCAATTATCTTATATTTGACTTTAGTGACAGGAAAATATTTTTCTAAACATTTATAAATTCAAATATAAAATGTAATATTACATTTTAAAATAAAATAGATTTTCTTTTTTTTAAATGACTGCCCAAAAAGTAGTGTAATGTATTTAGGTTGTACGTATATGTTTGTTCCACTGTAACAGTTCAACGGCTGAACCGAATTAGATGTATGACGCTGTGTTGGAATCCTTACATTACAGAGAATGTCATAAGCTCTCTCTCTATATATATAATGTGTGTGTGTATGTTAAAAGAATTACCCGCACGCTTTAATTAACTAAGTCCAGGGATTTTTTTTAAAAAATCGATCTCTGATTTTTCAAAATTAAAAGTTTTTTCTTTGTCTAATCTTTCGCTTAAAAATAAAACAATTTAAATAGAACAAATTACTTTAATTTCTGTTAGAACTATTAAAGAAAATAAAGTTTTATAAAAAAAAATCTCCATTATTGGAAAAGAATTCAGTTTTAAAACTCAATCTTTTTACATCATTTTTTTCTTTTTTATAGCAGTATTTTTTTTTTTTTTTTTGAATTCCAAACTAAATTATATTATATAGAGTAATCGTGGTTTTCAAAATCAGATTTTGATTTTAAATTATAAAAATCGTACTACTTTTATGGTAGTAGATATTTTAAAAGAAAAATTTTAATTTTTCATGTATAGTCAAAGACGTATATTTGTTAACGTGAAAAATCTTTTCCATCTTTATATAAAACTACTTTGCAAGATTTTTTTTTGTAAAGAAAATTCCAAAAAAACCTTTACCAAATCATTAAAGTATTCGAGTTAATTTTTATAATGATATTTTGATTTATCGAATGAATCACGTTGTTTTGTTATCGATACGATAGCTGTTTGGTTTGAAACCCGTAAGTGAAAATTTCTGGTTTTTATTAATTGAAATCTGACAATCCATTTTGTAGATCTATGATTAAATAAAAAATTATTTCATAAATTTATACAACCACATATTTACAAGTAAAATTATATAATTTAAACAGCTAAAATACGTTTATATTCGTATTTTTTAACTACCGAAAATAATGCGGAATACAACCACATATTTACAAGTAAAATTATATATTTTAAACAGCTAAAATACGTTTATTATTTTTTAACTACCGAAACTAATGCGGAATATTTAAATTTGTAGCAATTATTTCAATTTATTGATTTTCTTTTTATACAAGAATTTACATGAACGGAGGTAGAAATTTAATGTAAAATATTATGCAGAATGAATTTATTTTAAATCAAATATCGATTGAAATTTTAACAATATCTTCTATAAATTCACGTGAAATACGTATCTATCAGAAAGTTTAATTATCTTATCAAAAAATCAAGCGTTTATTTGTTCAGGATTTAATTTTTAAACATACTTACAAAATGAATAAATAGTTTCAAGGTAAACCTTTAATTTTTAAAAAAAATTTTTATTACAATATATTTTGTAAATCTTTTACAACTTACATCGATCGTTAGTTGTTTTTAATTAATTTTTCCTTTAATTCTTGTTCTTTTTTTAAAAATTAAAAATTAAAAATGTTATAATGAAATAAAACCGCATTGGACAAGACAATTATTTTTATTTGTTAATAATATGAACCAAAACAACGTTTTTAATTATTAAACAATCTAAAAAAAAACGGGCATCAAATGTGACTTCCTCCTGAAAGAGCAACGCATTGCATCCTCCAAATATTAGGGTCTTCCGAAAGGAGCATTTCTGTTAAATCGGAAGGCTCTAACACCGAAAGTTTATAGCGGCTTGTCTAAGTTTCACCGATCTAAACGATAGGAACGCAGAAAATAGTTTCGTCCATAAATAAAACTCAGTAATTATAACAGTCATTAAATAATTATCTAATTGATAAAAGAAAGATACAGCTGAAAGGGACGTTTGTCAATATTCTGCGATTAAGTAGAAGGTACATAAATCTTCCTGTAACCTTGCGTTCTGTTCCGTTAAAAAAAAACTTATTTAAAAAAAAAATGGTTTTAATCCGTGCATAAAAAAACAAAAAGAAGATCGAAATGAATTCTCAATTTGAATTAAAAATTATATTCGATTGATACTGTTACGGAAAATGTGTGCGTGTGTGTGTGTATGTTTTTTCAAAAAATTTATTTTAATTTTTTTTCATTCTGAATGGATCCGTTTTAGTTAGGAAATAAATTAAAAAAAATATATATATATTCAAATTTACGTAATTACATATATTTTTTTTTATAAAATAAAGGAAATTTCCCAGATATGTTCTCAAGAAGGATAAAAATGAAATATCATCAAAACAGCACAAAAAAAAAATTAATAACGACAATCAATAATAAAAGTTATTAAAGTCTATAAAAAAAAGAAGAATATTATTTATATTAAGCATTAATACAAATTAATTATTAATAAAATTATCTTTGTAAAAGTTGTTTTAAAACACATTAAATTTAAATAAAAAAATCTTGAAATTCTTTAAATGAGGTATATAATTTATTTAAAACAGCAACAGATTGTTCATTTTATCCGTGCGGTAAAAATAATTGCGTTTTTTAAAAATAATTAAGCAGATTATTTTTTTTTTTAAATATTTGAATATTTGTAAATATAAAACAGATTGGAAATTTTTTTAAATATTCATATTAATTAAATCATAATATATTTGATCAGGTAAAGAATGTAGATAAATTATATTTTCGGTAACAAAAATTAATTGTTTTAACCTGGAAGAATTAAGAAAAACCTTGATTAAAATAGTATACGTATTATTTAATTATATTTATATGTAAAGAAATGAAATCTGAATATAATAAAATAGGAATTTTTAAGCCGTTAATTTCTTAAATATATAAAGCAGAACTAAAACAACAGGATGAAAAATTGTTAAACTGATTAATTACTATTTAAAATTAATCAACAGTGTACCTGCGCTAAGAAAGAAAATATAATTTTAAATAAAAATTTATTCAAACATTTATTTTTTAGAATTTTTTTAAATATTAAAAATAAAATCATAGTAAGGTGTTTTCTGTCAGGCTAAACTACTACTCTGTATTAAGCGAAAAGTACTTTGACTTTAATAGGTCTTTGGTTTAAAATTAGTAAATTATTTTTAGAAATTTATATTTATTAATTATTTTTACAGTAAAATTTAGCTTGTCCTTAGGTTTAAACGCTTAAAATTATATGAATTTTTTAATTAATGTCAGTGTACGTTAATAATATATTATTAATAAGAGGATCTAACAATTTTTGTATTCTGAAAATTCGTTTTGATTTTGATCAAGTAACTTGATGATGTAATATTATATTTTAGTTAAGCGATCTATTGAGATGATAAAAAGCAAATTTACAGGGAGTAATTATAGCCCATTTTTTTTTAAATTTTAAACGGGGAAAATATACGTAATCAAAATAATTAATGTTTTAATAAAAACACTTCTAAACAGAAAGTATATCATTTAATTTTATCGCAAACGAAACCGATTTTCATCATTTCCTCGAAATGTATCATTTGTAAAAAGACCTAAAAAAATAGACGTTATGATTCATATTTTATTTATATTCGAATTTAATCCATTTAATAAATAAAAATGGTATTTATTTTAATTATATTCGAAGTTAAATAATTGTAAGAAATTTATAATGAATATTTTTTTTTAAAACAACCATAAGGTTGTTATAAATATAAAAAAAAAAATTAAAAACGATTAAAATATTAAATCTGTTGATAAATATATTTTTTATAAAGAACACCTTATATACTGCTTTAAATTTGTTAGAAAGAATTATGGTTTTTATACGATATTACGTTTTTAAATTTAAAAAAATTAACGAGATTTAAATATTAAATCCCTCGATAAATAATACATGTTTATAAAGAAAACGTATAAACGTAAGATAGAAATGTTTTTTAAATTTTAAAAACATTAAACACGATTATAATATTATTTATATTAACTTCTTAGTTTTTAAAGGAAAAATATTGAAAATAAAAATCATCCGGCGTAGAACAGTGTTGTCTAATATAAAACGGTTATTCTGTTATTTTAATTTCGGATAAAAATATTTCAAGCAATTAGAAAGTTATTTTGTTATTTATATAACATAAAAATTAACACACTGAAAAAAAATCAATTCTTAATAAAATTTCCATTATTTATTTAATTGGATAGAGGTATCCAACTTTAAAACTACTTCGCAAAAGTATTTTTTAGCTTTCGAGATTAATGAAAATTTATATGTACTGTCTTATATATAAAAGAAATATATAAACTGTCTTATATATAAATAAAATTTGGCTTATAACGGTAATAATAATAATAATAATAATAATAACAAAAATAAATGCGGGCCGATCGTAAAATGTACGAAATTTCAAAAAGAATGTCTGCCTTTTTTTACCTAAAAATATTTTGATTAAAATGTTTATAAACTTTCACCCGGTTTCAAATTAAACATTATTACATAAACGATTTTAAAATATCTAAGATAATGAAAGAAATAACAAGAAAATGAAAAATAAATTCAAATTTTAAAAGCCGTTTATAGTAGTAATGTACACGGAAAAAAAATTATAAAAACAATTGATTTTCCATACGGATTTACATAAAAACTAAATATATTTTATACATTTACTTAGACGTAAATTTAATTGGATTTAAATAAATAAAAATTCATGCAATTATGAAGTTCTCTAATCGGTGTTACAGTCTATAAAAATCAAATCTTCCTTTACTTAATTTTATTTTGATTTTTAAATAACCGATGGTAAAATTCTCTTTCGGTACAGAACCTTATTATAATTCTGGGTAAAGGAACGAGATAAAAAGGAAAACGACCTTAAAATAACGCATTTAAAATAGTTTTTATTAAATGATAAAAGCGAAACCTAACCTCTTTTTCAAGTTATAAATATTTCTGGAAGAAGTAAGTAGTTTATTTAAATATATATAGAATTCAGGGAAAGAACTATCGAATGCATTCTTTTGTAATAAAAATAAACATGTTATTACAAGAGTAATAAAAATAACGCTACAGTTTTATTTGAATACATTCAACGAAAGCCTTGATCAAAACAATATAAGAAATATTATAAAGGTTTATTTTTTGTAAATACGAATATATATTCTCTCTCGTCTGTTTTATCGTTGAAAATTAATCATTTCTTAATCAAATTGATACCGCATTTGTAATCATAAATAAAGATTTACGTATTAAACGAAGAGACTTTACGATACAAGTAATAATATAGTAACGGAAGATAAAAATTACATTACTTTAAGACAAAAAGAAACACTTAAAAATTAACAAGATAGAAATTTATAAACTACATTGTTATACTAACATATGAATAGATAAAAAATTATAGGTTATGTTTACATACCTGTATGTGTTCTTTTATGTATTTTCAAATTTTCCGATCTGGCAAAAACTTTACCACAACCCGGAAAAGGGCAGGGAAATGGTTTTTCACCGGTATGAACTCTAATATGATTAACTAGTTTATATTTAGCTTTAAAAGGACGTCCGTTACGAGGACATCCCTGCCAAAAACACGCATGTGTCGTACATTCTGGACCGCCAACATGTTCGACGGTCAAATGAGTAACAATTTCTTGCATAGATGTAAACGTTTTATTACATATTTTTCTAGGACCGGGTGTATCGATCCATAAACAAATCATTTCTTGTTTGACCGGTTGACGCATATATCTTAAAAACGCACCGTGCGGTGGCGCCATATTATACGCAGATGTTTGTAAATGTTCTGTCGGATTATAAGTAACACTTTCCGGTCTCGGATGATACAAACTCGGATGATGATGATAAGAACTGTGATCTACTGTCGGATATGCGGTACCGGTTCCGTGGGGATGATATTCACTATGCGGCGGATGATCGCGTCTAAAAAATGCGGCGGCAGCGTAACCGGCCGCGGCATGTGGGTGTTCCAAATGCGCGTGATGATGGTGATGATGATGCGGGTAGCCTTGATGATGAAAATGTTGATGAGGCGGTGGATTTTCTTGTCCGTTATTTGTTAAACCTTGATTATGCGTCGTGCCTTGTCCGTGATGAGAAGATGGACTCATTTTTAAGCCTAAACTAGATAAAGTTGTCGTGTGATGAGTATGATGAACTGGATGCGTTCCTCCGGCATCGACGAAAGCGTTCAACATTGTTTTTATTAATTATAAAAATATTAAAAAAAAAAAAAAAAAAAAAAAAAAACACGAAATAATAATTACGTCAAACAACCTCACCTATCAAACATCATATTAAAACGTATTAATAACAACAAAGTATAATAATAATTAAAAACAATAATTATACAATAACCCAACATGATGCTAACTCTCGCGTGTATTCGACGAGACTGCCTTTACTAAATCGTTTACACATCCCGAAGCCGCACAGTATTACCTATTCCCCCACTACGGACAGAAACAAGAACGTCGACGTCCCTTCGTAAAACTAAACACAAACAACAAAACACACCCGCCTCCCGTAGTATAAACGTAGGCACGCCTACTAAACTAAATTGACCAATAATATAATGGTATCGTACATATCTACCCTTCTTATTCTAATCCCACTACTATACCAACATAACCGCCTTAAATATCCCTTCCCTATTTATAAATATATATAGTATACCAGTACTTTGTCGAAGTAACGTAGTGTCCGCTGTACAGCAACAGCGTATAACTTGTGTACATCATGTCGAGTTAAAAGAAACACGTTTGTACCTGTATACCGACAACCTTGACCCTTAACTTTTTTATATCCGATACTAATTATATTTATTTATAAATAATAATGAAATATTTATTATACAAAATCGATTTAATCTTATCTAAATGTAATAATTTTATTAAATAAAGGTTTTAACACGAACGAAATTAGCCTATAACTATCGATAACATTAATAAATTTTTTATTTAATTCATAATTATTTAAAAAAATTTATTCACCTGTACGTTTATAAAAATACTCGGTTAGAACATTTTAACAACTTAAAAAACTTAAATCAATAAATTTAATTTTTAAAATTCTATTTCAGTTAAAGAAAAATATTAGTGATTTATCCACGATCTAGTATTCAAATCCGTTTAAAAATAACTGACTTTACTAGGACTTGATCGCTGGAACTTTCAACTTCCAAATCAGCTGATTGGGAAATATAACAAAACTAAATTGATTGAATTGTATTTGCTACAAATAAAATAGATTACTACGAGAAAAGTTTCTGAAAATAAATAAATAATATTTTGTTTTATTTTTCTTTTACATACAGTTTTAATAATCATAATATATCATTGCCGATAAGTTTAAAGTTTAATTATTCTCATCAAAATATAGATAATAAAAATCGTATTGTATTTTTTTTTAACGACTACCCAAAAAGAATATAATGTATTTAGGGAATATATATAATATATATATTATATTTATATATATATATATATGTTTCACCGTAGCAACTCAACGGCTGAACCGATTTATATGTATGACCCGCGTTGGAATCCTTACGTTATCGGTAGTATCATAGGCTATACACACTTTTATATATATATATATATATATATATATATGTGTGTGTGTGTGTGTGTATTATATTTTTTCGCTAACTTTAACTCAACAGGTTCAACTAGAATCAGTTTTCTACATTATTTCCATTTCTTTTAAATCGCCTGTACATATTATATATATATATATATATATGTAGGTTCAACTAGAATCAGTTTCTACATTGTAGAAAACAACAGTTGAACCTGTTGAGTTAAAGTTATCGAAAAAATTCGCGCCAATTTCAGTTCCCCCTGTGAAATTTCAGTATATTAAGGGTTAACTTGATTTCTTATCTTTTTTGATCTGAAAAATCGAATAAAACAGGTTGCAGAACTAAGAGAATAAAATAGAACAATTTTGTGACAAAAAACATTTTTTTTTTACATTTAAATTACAATAACTTTGTTAAATAATTAATAAATGGGTAAATTTTATCGTTAAAACTGTAGAGAATTTTATTCTTAAAAGAATTGATGAAAAAAAATCTATGAAAAACAAAAATAAAATTTATTATTATAAACAAAACGTAACAGAAAATGTTAAAAATTTGTAAAATTTAAAAACACCTAGTTTAAATACCAATTTAGGTATTTAAAAAATAATATTTTTAATTTAATTTTTTAAAAAATACTCGCTAAGGTTTATACTGTATTAATTTAAAATAAATTCTGTCATTAATATCGATGCATTTTTCATCTTCGCATTCCTTAATAAAGCCAGTATCATTGAGAATGCGAGCCTACATGCGTGTCATCATGCGTGTCTACTTTTAACTTATATATCTCGCATTTCATTCACTTTTATAAAAACAGTAATCCAAAAGCGTAAGGTCCGATGATATCGGACAGTTTATCGACCTTTTACGTCATCAATCCACTTTTACCAGTAAATTTTTCATCTATGAAGTGCCTTACTTAATTCGTGAAATGTGTTTGTGTTCCATCAATTCGATAGTATATTTCAATTCGTTTCGCCAACGAGAAATTTTTCAAGTACTGTAAAAAAATTCATCGTTGAAAAATTTCAGGTAATTTCTTCTTGTTACACGTTGTTCTAGTATGAAAGGATCGAGTTTGCCACCGAAAATCGTGGCTGAAATTTTGATTCGACTACTATCATGTGGATTTTCTTCACACCATCGATTTGAATTATTTATACTGTAACGGGTAAAAGTAACTTCTTCTAAAGATACTATGAACAGAATTAAAGTGATAATTTATGGTTAACCTACAACAAAAATTGCAGTCGTCTTGTACGTTCTTCAAGATGGAGAAGTTGAACTTGTTAACGCTAAAAGGACGTAGTCTGGGAACATGTTATGTCCTACATGCTGTACATTGTGGAATATTACTAATCTGTACCACCTGAAAAATTTTTCTCCTTTCATTAACATGTTCAGTGAAACATGATTTTTTTTTTTTTTATCGGTACATTCAGGGAACTACGTTTTGGATACGGTTCATTATTTTATGAAGAAAAAATTGTTTATGAAAAAATAATTTTTCAAAAATCTAAATTTATTAAAATAACTTTTTAATTCATAATATCTTTCTGTTAAGTTTTTTTTTTATTATAAGGTTGAATTTTTTTTATTATAAATTTTCTCAGAATTACATTCTCTACAAGTTTTGATAATAAAATTCAGGCATTTATTAACCATTTAACAAAGGTACTGTAATTCAAATATTAAAAACGTGTTTTTCGTCACCGAAATTTTCCTGTTATACGTTGGATATCATGAAAATTACGGGAGATATAGTTGTGGAACCTGTTTATTTGACTTTCTAGTCAAAAAATATAAACTATCTAGTATACTCTTTTATACTTTTACTAGCTTATAAATTTTTTTTTTTTGTCTTCAGTCATTTGACTGGTTTGATGCAGCTCTCCAAGATTCCCTATCTAGTGCTAGTCGTTTCATTTCAGTATACCCTCTACATCCTACATCCCCAACAATTTGTTTTACATACTCCAAACGTGGCCTGCCTACACAATTTTTCCCTTCTACCTGTCCTTCCAATATTAAAGCGACTATTTCAGGATGCCTTAGTATGTGGCCTATAAGTCTGTCTCTTCTTTTAACTATATTTTTCCAAACGCTTCTTTCTTCATCTATTTGCCGCAATACCTCTTCATTTGTCACTTTATCCACCCATCTGATTTTTAACATTCTCCTATAGCACCGCATTTCAAAAGCTTCTAATCTTTTCTTCTCAGATACTCCGATCGTCCAAGTTTCACTTCCTTATAAAGCGACACTCCAAACATACACTCAGGAAAAGATTTTTGAATCTTTTCCTGACATTTAAATTAATTTTTGATGTAAACAAATTATATTTCTTACTGAAGGCTCGTTTAGCTTGTGCTATTCGGCATTTTATATCGCTCCTATCTTTAGTAATTTTACTTCCCAAATAACAAAATTCTTCTACCTCCATAATCTTTTCTCCTTCTATTTTCACATTCAGCGGTCCATCTTAGTTATTTCTACTACATTTCATTACTTTTGTTTTGTTCTTGTTTATTTTCATGCGATAGTTCTTGCGTAGGACTTCATCTATGCCGTTCATTGTTTCTTCTAAATCCTTTTTACTCTCGGCTAGAATTACTATATCATCAGCAAATCGTAGCATCTTTATCTTTTCACCTTGTACTGTTACTCCGAATCTACATTATTCTTTAACATCATTAACTGCTAGTTCCATGTAAAGATTAAAAAGTAACGGCGATAGGGAACATCCTTGTCGGACTCCCTTTCTTATTAGGGCTTCTTTCTTATGTTCTTCAATTGTTACTGTTGCTGTTTGGTTCCTGTACATGTTAGCAATTGTTCTTCTATCTCTGTATTTGAACCCTAATTTTTTTAAAATGCTGAACATTTTATTCCAGTCTACGTTATCGAAAGCCTTTTCTAGGTCTATAAATATGTAGCCTTCTAGCTTATAAATATATATATTTATAAGCTATCTGCAGAAGCGAGGCTCTCCGGACGGTTGTCCTGGCGGGCCAAGTATCGGAATGAGATTATAAGGTGTCCAAAATTGATTTCGTATTATGTAAAAATGCTATTTTTTAAATGATGAAAATTTATATAAAGAAAGTTAAATTAGAAATTGAATTCTATAAATTTATACTAAAGAATCAGGATTTTCCGCTAGTGGTCGGTACCTAGTAGCGGTACGGTGCCTAGTTTTTTGTTATGGTTCATTATTTTATGAAGAAAAACAATCACATAAATAAATTTTTTTTAAAATACGTAAAAATCGTTTTAAAACAGTACGCTTAAATTAAACGGACTAAAAGGTAAAAAGGTAAAAGGTAAATTTAGGACGGTATTTAAGAATGGATTCGAGAAACAAACTTTGATAATGATACGTAAGATTTAAAGTGGTAGCTACAGATTAAAAATTTGATGTTTTTGCTCATTTTTGGCAACCCACCCTTTAGGCCAATAATCACGCATATAGAAAAATTGGCAAAACATCACACTTTTAATTTGAAGCTATGACTTTCACATAATCTTATAATATCACCATCAAAGCTTGTTTGTCAAATCTATTCTGATACACTGTCCTAAAATAATTTTTTTACATTTTAATTTATTTTATATATTTTTTACTTTTTAGTCTTCAAAGTTTGTACTTTACAGCAGTGACGGACTTACCATAAAGCAAAACAAGCAGCTGCTTGAGGCCTCACTTTGACAGAGGCCTCGAAGTAAAAAATTTTGAAAAATGAAAGTAAAATTAACAAAAAATAAAGAATATGTTTATGATACTTTATATATTACTTTTATAAGTTATGTATAACTTATATATATATATATATATATATATATATACCCCCTGATTTAAAATTACTCTGAAAAACAACATTTTTGACGCGTTGATGAACCCTTTCCGTTCGAAAAAAGTCATCCCCCACTCCACTTGAATTTTAAAGGGGATTTAACATGGGTTTTAGGTTATTTTCAAGTCGTTACGATATAGCGCTAGCATGTTTCATCACAAAACTTCAAAAATAACGTATATAAGGATTTTTGGGGTCGGAGAACACGAATTTGAAGTCAAAAACTTATTTTGACACATTGTAACTGTCAAAATCGCTGTCAATCGATTGACAACTAGCGTTCTTATGAAGGAAAATCAATGTTAGACATTACAAACAACGTTAATTAGGGTTTTGGGGGTCGGAGAACACGAATTTGAAGTAAAAAAACTCATTTTGGCTTGATACGCTAGCTCTTTTTGATGAAGACATCTCAACCGAATTAAAACTGAAAATGGTTGAAAAACTAGCAATTTCGGGTGAAACTTACGAAAATTTATTATCTGCGACAGATGATGATTGTGATTATGATAACGAACCTGCTCACACGAAACGCTACGAAACTAAAAATGTTAACGAATTGTTAAACAAAGAAATCGACTTTTTTGTCAACACGTGACTCCTTGAATTTTTTTAAACGATTCGAACTTGCGACTAGCTTTCTAGAAATTGATCCATGTAAGTGGAGCGAAAACGAAGATTATTTGGCTGCTTTGAATCGTGTTAAAAATCTAAAGGTCGTCAATGACTGCTCAGAAAGAACGGTTAAGTTGAACGGTTAATTTGGTGAAAGAATTTAGATGTAAATTCACTAGAGATGAAAGTCAATTTATATATATATAAATAAAACAAACATACACCTGACCACCGCGAGACATGTACCAACGAATCGTGATTTTCCGCTAGTGATCGGTATATTCCGGTGCTAAGCTAAGGGGGACGTATACACATAAACTCATACAAATGCCGTTTAGAAGAGTAGGAAAGCTTTTATAAAGCTATAAAAATTTCAATATGATTTCATTTCACCAGGTGCTGAAATCCGGACGAAATATTTCGCTAGCCATAATTTTAATAACAAAGCGTTTTCATACATATGTGCTTTTTTCTTTATTTCAAGCTGAATAATCAATTCCAAAATAATTTCGTTTTCCTCCTGAAACAATCTGTAAAATACTTTTAATGAAGATAGTTTTTAAACAGATTTTTATATCTTTATTTGTAATCACGGAAAACGAAACTATTTTTATTTTTTGTATTTTTAGAATTATTAACCTAGCAACGCTAAAACCTAAAACTCTCTATTAGAATTAAAGAAATTTAAAATTATTTCCTTAAATTTACATGTAATATAAAGTTTTTATAAATATAAATAAAAAATATATATAATTTTCCCTTTTCATAAATTTTATTAATAAAGTATTCTAAATCCAGTTTACAAAATGAAAACAAGTTAATTAAATAAGAAAGAAAATAGAGTAAAAAAAAAATTATATAATTTTTTTGTTGGACTGAGTTCTTATTTATTACCGTTTAGACTAACAGTTAATAACTTGAACCTGCAGGAGGTTTTGAAGAGGGATCAGCTTAACTTAATGGATAGAAAAAACTGGGAAAAATATAGTATAGAACTTCGATACGGATCAGAAAATTATTATTAGAATAAATCTATATAGATTTTAATAAAACTTTTAAAATATCTTCCGTGTTACAACAGAAGAGTATAACAGTTGATACATACGTATGTACCAACTGTTACTCTGTTTTCATATGTACGTACACATCAAAATATTAGAGATATTATTACATCAAAATCTTAAAACAAATCGATATTTGACATCGGCTATACGGACGTTTAGTAAAAATAAAGCATGTTTGATTGACTTTTCTCAGCTAAAATTTTCAAAAATAAATGTTAGGGAAAAAATAAATTATACATAGCTCGTTTTTGTCAAAAGAATTGGACTTTACTTTTTGACAGAATAAAATCAAAATTTTAAAACCGTATTCATAAAAACTGCATAAATACGTTATCTCATTTTAATACTTTGTTAAGACTGCACAAAATCTCCATGTACGATGTTTATATACAACATCCCTTAATTTAAAGTATAAGTAAATTTGTTACCTTTAATATTTCTTTTACATACACAAAGTATATCGCTAACTTACCTTATTTAACAGACGATTTACATTTGTACAATGAAAACCATTAATATCTTGCTATTCATTACGCATAATGTAATCTCACATTCGTGAATTATATATATGTCTACATAAATTCCTTTGATTTTAATGGAACATTCCAAATTATAAAGAAGAAAAATCACAAACATAATATTTAAAAGATTTTTTGCCATAAAACAAAGATTCATATGTATTAAACATAACAAAAGATATTCGCAAAGATAATTTAAAAACATACATATAAATCCATTCAGATGTTCACTTTTTTAACATGAAGATTTTAATTCTATTAAACGTACGAAACAAAATGAAATGTACATCACAAACGAAACGTTCACAAAGGCTGCTTAACAACTTGAAAAATAATGTATCAAAATGTTTTTTTACATTGTCGTATATATATATATACGACAATATATATATATATATATATATTAGAGTGGTCCAAATAGGGCAAAATGTTTGTCGAAAAACGTGCACCCCCTGATTTAAAAATACCCTCAAAAACAAAATTTTTGACGCGTTGATGAACCCTTTCCGTTCGAAAAAAGTCATCCCCCACTCCACTTGAATTTTAAAGGGGATTTAACATGGGTTTTAGGTTATTTTCAAGTCGTTACGATATAGCGCCAGCATGTTTCATCACAAAACTTCAAAAATAACGTATATAAGTGTTTTTGGTGTCGGAGAACACGAATTTGAAGTAAGAAACTTATTTTGACACATCACAACTGCCGAAATTGCTGTCAATCAATTGACAACTAGCGTTTTTATGAAAAAAAATCAATGCTCAACATTACAAAAATTGTCAATAAGGGTTTTTGGAGTCGGAGAACACGAATTTGAAGTAAAAAAAACTCATTTTGGCACATTGTAGTCAAAATCGCTGTCAATCAATTCACAACTAGCGTTTTTATGTATAAAAATCAATGGTAGACATTTCAAATAACGTTAATAAGGGTTTTCGAGGTCGGAGAACACGAATTTTAAGTTAAAAACTTGTTTTGACAAGTTAAAACTGTCAAAATCGCTGCCAATTAATTGACAACTAGCTTTTTTATGTAGAAAAATCAATGTTAGACATTACAAACAACGTTAATTAGGGTTTTTGGGGTCGGAGAACACGAATTTGAAGTGAAAAAATTGTTTTGACACATTAAAACTGTTGAAGTCGTTGTCAATTAAAAAAAATCTGAAGGATAGACTCAAAAAGATCAACACTCATTTTATTTTTAAAATTTTATATTGATGTATATAATTATTCAAATAATGTTAAAATTTTATGATTTCTATTTCTATTATTATATTACATTACATATGTAATGTAATTATATACATTTGGATGTTTTTTGCGATGATCATTTACAATTTGTAGTATATATTGCAATTGACTTTCATCTCTAGTGAATTTACACCTAAATTCTTTCACCAACTTAACCGTTCTTTCTGAGCAGTAATTGACGACCTTTAAATTTTTAACACGATTCAAAGCAGCCAAATAATCTTCGTTTTCGCTCCACTTACATGGATCAATTTCTAGAAAGCTAGTCGCAAGTTCGAATCGTTTAAAAAAATTCAAGGAGTCACGTGTTGACAAAAAAGTCGATTTCTTTGTTTAACAATTCGTTAACATTTTTAGTTTCGTAGCGTTTCGTGTGAGCAGGTTCGTTATCATAATCACAATCATCATCTGTCGCAGATAATAAATTTTCGTAAGTTTCACCCGAAATTGCTAGTTTTTCAACCATTTTCAGTTTTAATTCGGTTGAGATGTCTTCATCAAAAAGAGCTAGCGTACCAAGCCAAAATGAGTTTTTTTACTTCAAATTCGTGTTCTCCGACCCCCAAAACCCTAATTAACGTTGTTTGTAATGTCTAACATTGATTTTCCTTCATAAGAACGCTAGTTGTCAATTGATTGACAGCGATTTTGACAGTTACAATGTGTCAAAATAAGTTTTTGACTTCAAATTCCTGTTCTCCGACCCCAAAAACCCTTATATACGTTATTTTTGAAGTTTTGTGATGAAACATGCTAGCGCTATATCGTAACGACTTGAAAATAACCTAAAGCCCATGTTAAATCCCCTTTAAAATTCAAATGGAGTGGGGGATGACTTTTTTCGAACGGAAAGGGTTCATCAACGCGTCAAAAATTTTCTTTTTCAGAGTACTTTTAAATCAGGAGGTGCACGTTTTTCGACAAAAATTTTGCCCTATTTGGACCACTCTAATATGTATATAATATATATATATATATATACATATATATATTATATATATAAACAATACAACAATCTCATAATGTTTTTCTTTTTTTTATAATTAAAAGTTTTTATTATTACTATTTAAGATATAAACACATGTAATAATATAGAGTTAAATCTTAAAAAATAATCAATACAGAAAGCATAAATGAAAATCAGCTGAGCATATATTTATATGTATGTTGAATGGAATGCATAAATTTCAATGTTTGAAAAACTTCTTAATTATAATTGAAATTTTCATCTACAATCTTATAAGTTGAATTAAAGTTACTTTACGCATTGACATAAAAAATAAATACGGTGCCGGAAAAAAAACGATAATAATGAAGACATAAAGTTCAGAACAATAAAAAATTGTATTTTTGATTTCGATTGAAATTTTTGAATTTTTTTTGTTGTTAAGCCTTCGGAAATTAGGTATTAACTACAGAGGATGATATGTATGAATGTAAATTAAATGTAGTCTTGTACAGTCTCAGATAGACCATTCTTGAGATGTGTAGTTAATTGAAACCCAACCACCAAAGAACGTCGGTATTCACATGATCTAGTGTTCAAATCCGAAAAATAATTAAAAAATAATTACTTATACTGCGATATGATTCAATTATTCTGAAACGCATTAAAATATCGTTTGTAAAGCCAATCAGGGTAAAATTTCATTGAAAGAAAAATGATAATTCAATGGTTATATAATACGCTAAATTTTTTTTTCTTTTTTTTTTTTGGTCTTCGGTCATTTGACTGGTTTGATGCAGCTCTCCAAGATTCCCTATCTAGTGCTAGTCGTTTCATTTCAGTATACCCTCTACATCCTACATCCCTAACAATTTGTTTTACATATTCCAAACGTGGCCTGCCTACATAATTTTTCCCTTCTACCTGTCCTTCCAATATTAAAGCGACTATTCCAGGATGCCTGAGTATGTGGCCTATAAGTCTGTCTCTTCTTTTAGCTATATTTTTCCAAATGCTTCTTTCTTCATCTATTTCCCGCAACACCTCCTCAATTGTCACTTTATCCAGCCGTTTGATTTTTAACATTCTCAAAAAACATTTAACATTCAAAAATCTTTTCCTGACATTTTAATTTATTTTTGACGTAAACAAACTATATTTCTTACTGAAGGCTCGTTTAGCTTGTGCTATTCGGCATTTTATATCGCTCCGGCTTCGTCCATATTTAGTAATTCTACTTCCCAAATAACAAAATTCTTCTACCTCCGTAATTTTTTTTTCCTCCTATTTTCACATTCAGTGGTCCATCTTTGTTATTTCTACTACATTTCATTACTTTTGTTTTGTTCTTGTTTATTTTCATGCAATAGTTCTTGCGTAGGACTTCATCTATGTCGTTCATTGTTTCTTCTAAATCCTTTTTACTCTCGGCTAGAAGAGTAAAATTAAAATTCAGAAAAGTAAGTTGATTCTTTGTCATTTGACTGGTATTAAACATGTAATAAAACTTCGTTTTCTTTGAATTTTTGTATTATTTATTTTATACAATTAATAAATTACTAATAATAAAGTTAAAAGCATAAAGAAAAACAAGAAGAAGAAATTTTAGTATACATAAAGATACATTTTTAATCTGATATGCACAAATTTAAAAATTAAGAAGGAAAATTAATAATGAACAAGGATGAAAATTGAAAACGAATACCGAATTATTTTGAAAAATTATTAAATTGCCTGGATCCCAAAGAAACTTTTAATTTTATTAAAAATAAATAAAAAACTAAAGATTCGCAACATCCAGAATTAAAATAGATCAATAAATCTTTAAAGAATAACAAAACTTGTACAGGGTATTGTATAGTAGCAGAAATGCTGAAAAGTATGCGAACGTAGAATTACGTTCCAAATTGGAAATCATTCCAACAGAAATCTGAGAAAAAGAGAATATCCTGACAGAACGGGAAAATGCGTTAATACAACCACTCCATATAAAAAAATTAAAAAAGATAAAACATAAACATGATAAAAATAAACAGATATTTAATAATATATAATGTTTAAGCGTTTCATATAATAAGCAAAAAATATAAAAATTTGTAACACAACTCTTACCGGCCCGATTTCATTTATAAGACAACAAATAATTATATGAATTGAATTATTTCTGTAAATGTGATATGAATTAAATGTAAATGAAATCGAGCAGGTAAGTGTTTCATAATAAATTTTATATTTTTGCATATTACATGGAACGATTAAACATTATTTATTATTTATTACGGTATATCTATTGTCTATTGCATATATTTAACCTATATATTCTTTTTTTTTAATTTATAGATTAATAACAGATTTTTTGTTAATAGAAATGTAGTGTCTTACCATTTTTGATATCGGTATCATTTTGTTAAAAACAGCGTTATTTATTATATTACAGAAATTTGTTTTTAGCGGAAGAAATGATATCTGTGCGTACGGTTTACAATTTCATTGTAATTTTTTTTGATAAAGTTTTCAAAGATTAATTTAACAAAAACAGAGGACGTTTTCGCAATTAATTTTAAGGCCTCTTTTGTGACAATATGTTAAAAATATATTATTGGCCTAAAAAAGAACAGTTTTTAATATTAGAAACTAACGATACAAAAAATTTTAAGGGTAAAATTTAACCAAATATATATTTTTTTAAATTGGAGCTAAATATTTAACATTTAGGAACACAGACGATGTAGGTAGAACAAAACTAGACTATAGGAATTCTCCATTGAAAAAAACTGTCCTAAAATATTGGAATGTAAAAATTTTAGAAGGTTAGAATCTATGATTATAATCGTAAAGAGTGTGTATAAAATTTTGTACAGAAATATGGACCGATTAATTTTCTCAACGGTTTGGAAAATAAATCAATAAATTTGAATTTTAAATTTAAAATAAAATTAGACATATTTAAAACAACAAAAATTAAAACGAAAGAAAGACTAGTTTTTGTTACGCAATAACACTTTTATACTTTGAAAATTTATTTTAAAGACAGACTACCTTTAAAGTATAAATATATCAGAAAAAATTAACATTTACTGTTTTTTTTTTCTAATTCTTCCCATTTTACCAAATCTACCATTATCAAATAATGTGTTAATTCGCTATTTGAAATACCAAAAAATTTTTTAAAATCTTATTTTTTAATGCAATTACAGCCTCATTTTGTTATTATGTATAATTTTTTCTCCAACATTTCTTTAACTCGTTTAATTTATTCTGCTTTTATTAAATTTTTATGCTGCTTGTCTTTGTTTTGACATTTATACTTTCTCTTATTTTTTTGTAATATCTGAACATGCTCTAAAATATTCTCTATTAAATCCACAGGTACTTGTGGATCTAAACAAACGACATTGTTTTTTAAATTACCCTTTATGTTCCTCATAAATAATTGTATGTCACACTTTACGTATCTCAATATTATTATTTCTATGTTTTAAAGTATAAAATATTTTCGTTTTTTTTATGCTGTGTTTCAATTGTGATTTAATGCTATTTCGTAACTCAATTTTTTGGGATAAAACGTAATTAAAGGAATTAATTAATCGGCAATAAAGTAAAAATGATAATAATAGGGAAAAATACAAAGTTCAATAATAATGGGAAAAAATCTTTCAATATTGTGTAATGTATCAGCCAAGATCTACTTTTAGTAGTTATCTACTCGTATTTTCCCTTTATGCAATAATTTTTACTAGAAATTAATGTTACTTGTTAATAACATTCTCCTGTTTAGATGACGTTATACCGAACTTAATAAATATTCCTCATAAACAATTCATTGTTTCGACCCAAATCGACACTGTGAAGATGTACTGCTCAAAGTTTTTGTTTCATTTTGAATATTCAAAATAGTTCTGGGAAATAAGTGGTGTCGAAAAAGTGCGTAAAATTACATAACTTATCGTGGAGTCATCTCTACCTGGAAGTTATTATAAATAACAGAAAGGACAAATTTTGTTCTCGTCTTTTCTACTACGCTTATTTAGAATCTTCTACATAAATTCTTAACTGGGTGGAAGTATATTTAAACAAATTGTATGTTTAATATTTATTAGCAGATTTTTATAAAAAAGATTTTTAATAGAATTGACAACAAAATTCCGAAACTGCTTATATTTATTTACTTCTAGCAAATCTATATACATTATTATGCAATTTAGTAATTTTATACAGATTATTGTTTGTTATTGTCTTCAGTCATTTGACTGGTTTGAAGCAGCTCTCCAAGATTTCCTATCTAGTGCTAGTCATTTCATTTCGGTATACACCCTACACATTTTACATCCCTAACGATTTTTTTTACATATTCCAAACATTGCCTGCATGCACAATTTTTTCCTTCTACCTGACCCTCTAATATTAAAGCGATTATTCCAGAATGCCTTAATATGTGGCCTATAACTCTGTCTCTTCTTTTAACTATATTTTTCCAAATATATCTTCATCGATTTGCCGCAACACCTCTTCGTTTGTCAATTTATCCAACCATCTGATTTATTAATATTCTCCTATAGCACTCAGGTACTCCGATCGGCCAAGTTTCACTTCCATATAAAGCTACGCTTCAAACATATGCTTTCAAAAATCTTTTCCTGACGTTTAAATTAATTTTTGATGTAAAGAAATTATATTTCTGACTGAGGGCTCGTTTCGCCTGTGCTATTCGGTATGTTATATCGCTCCTGTTTCGTCCATCTTTAGTAATTCTACTTCCCAAATAACAAATTTCTTCTACCTCCATAATCTTTTCTCCTCCTATTAACACATTCAGTGGTCCATCTTTGTTATTTCTACTACATTTCATTACTTTTGTTTTGTTCTTGTTTATTTTCACGCGATAGTTCTTGCGTAGGACTTCATCTATGCCGTTCATTGTTTCTTCTAAATCCTTTTAACTCTCGGCTAGAATTACTATATCATCAGCAAATCGTAACATCTTTATCTTTTGACATTGTACTGTTACTCCGGATCTAAATTGTTCTTTCATATTATTTTTATGATTACCATGGTAAATGTTCGTTTATAAAACGGCGAATTTAAAACGAAATTCGTTGCGATAACTTAACAGAAAATAAACACAACTTTAAAAGATGTTTACATAATGCTTAATTAGTTTTATTATAATTTTGCTTAATCCTAAAGCTCAACCAACGTTGAAAAAACGTTAAATAAACGTTTATAAACATCAAACTACCGAAATGAATCTTAATAAAATGTAATCTAACGTTTACAAAACATTAAACTATCTTGATTTGATCGTTTATAAAATAACATGACTACATAAAATTGCATTCTTTACATAATCAATTATTTTCAACCATTCATAAAATAATACCATTTAAAATATAACACATGGTATTACTCCACTATATTAAGGGACAAAATTAAAACACATTTTAAAATCTTTAAATGGTTAATCAACTTATTAACTGTTATTAACTATTAAAAGAGACGCAACGCCATTCTCTTCCAACAGTTATAAATTATACAAACCAAAATAGATAAACTGGTAATATTTGTATTTATAATTTGTTGGAAGCCTGAATACGGCGAGAATTCCTTTCTTAGAATTCCTTTTGAAATATTTAATCTCAAATATTATTCATGTATTATTTTTTATCCTTAATGGTACACAAAGAGGTTATTGTTATGTTATTAATTACTACTGACTGATTTAGGATTATTGTTCTTCGCCTAGTATGTTACAGTTACCTAGTGTACTGACTTCCTTAAATTGATTATATAATCTTGGAATTTTTGCCATTACATCATAAGTTCTATTTCATTTTTATGCTTTTTTTAACGAGTAACAAAGGGTTAGTAAAGAGTAACACACGCACCTAACTATACGTAGCTTTTGATATTTTTCTCTAACGTGTGTATAGAATTTATATATTTACGGGCTTCCTTCATATCTTTTTTATTTACATTAAATTTTTCACTGTAATGAACTAAGCCGTATTTGATAAATCTCTACGTATCTTCTGGTTAGAGATTTTAATCGTTAATTCATTATCACGTATCTTAATACTTATAAAATATCATAAATTTAACGTAAAAATTAAAAATCGATCGACTAATTTATCATACTTTCTTTCTTGAACTATTTCACTTTACCTGCGGATCATATTAACTGTAATCCTATAAGGTATTACTATTTCTTCTGTTCTATTCCTCAAAATATTAAGTATTCTCATTGTATTATTTTCATTTACATATATTTTCTGTAATTTTGGTACCGTTCCTGTTAAGTAAGTATTCTCATTGTATTATTTTCATTTACATATATTTTCTCTAATTTTGGTACCGTTCCTGTTTGTACCCAATATTTACCAAACTTTCTTCTCCAAAAATCATTAACGATAAAATACGTAATTAACAACTTAATATTACTATGAAATACGGCATAGCTGTCGTACCATGCTTCAATTTGAGTGATCTTTCTAGAAATATTAATATTAATATTAGCATTGAACAGTCAATGCCTTGACCTCATCTAAAGGAAAACCATAATATTTAACTAAAAGATGTTTTCGGTCAAACGGAAAACTACGAATTTTGTTTGTATTCGTTGTGAGTACTATTGACAGCCTTACTTAAGCATTTAAGAGAGCCCTTTCTACATTACCGTTTGACTTTATAAATTGGAAATAAATATTTTAATAAAATACATAATTTTATGTATGTTTTTTCCCAAGATTATAAATTGCGCGTTGAATTGGATCATCGTATTCGTCTATGAGCACAACGATCCTTTTGTTAAAATAGGTGTACAGAATTTGCGTTAAAAACTTCAAACCTTTAAGTAAATCTGTTTCGCTTAACCTATTTTTGTCAATCTTGTCACAAAAACTATTATTTTTTTAGTCCGGTTTAAATTAAAAATATTATTTATTAAATAATAATGTCGATCAAATTCATCTGACAACATGTTCTTAAAATTGCAAATTAATTCCCTATAATTATTTACACTTAATGATTTCAAATCTAAATATAGAAATGGAAATTCCCCATACGGCTGAAAAAATTAGAAATTTTTGCATATTTATACATGTACAAATACTCATATTTTCCAGTTTTATTATATTTCGAAGAAAAAACTATTGAAATCGTTTATTCTTTCTTTAACCAATCGATTCCCTTTGCTGCCAACCCTCACTTCGAAAAAACGTACGTAACATTTCCATATTTATTGATTTGCCAAAACGGCGTGGTTGCGTTATTAGTACATTTTCTTATTTGAAAAATTCTTTAATCAACAGAGATTTGTCTACAAATGTGTGTGAATTAAGAACATCCATGAACGTGTCACATCCAACCACCTTATATACCTGATTCTGTTTTTCCTAAAAATAAAACAAAGAGCACATTTAGAAACAGTTTTTTTACTGGAAACTTTATTTGTGTAAAGTAAAATGGTATAAAAAACTCTACCGACGTGAATAAACAGATATAAATTTGTGTAAAACATATTAGATAAGAAAAATTCAGGGTAAACATGTCTTAAAAGCAAATATGGTTTTAACTAAAATAAATGTGAAACTTTTAGGTATTTTTGGCACAGAACAAAATTGTCAATTGTCTGATAAAATAATAATTTAAAAGCTAGTTGTTATAGCAAATAATACCTTGTGTTTTCTTATTACTGAAATCAGCACAGGACCTATCTTGTAGTTAAAATTTCTCAAAATTAAAATGTATTGTGCAGTACTAAAATAAAATACTCAAACGTTAATAAATTAGCATAGAATTACCTATAAATGAATTCCCCAAATAACTCACGATTCTTGCCTACACGTAAATGACAAATTTTCTTTTTTATCGTCCTAAAAAATACTCAAAGTGAAGTGCTGAACGACGGCTATGCCGTAGTTCGGAACAGAACGCAAGAATGCCGGGGAGTTTCAATATTTCTCCCTACAGATCGCAGAGCCTGGACAATGTCCCTTGCTGCTTTATCTTCCTACTGTCGGGCGGATTTCATGGGTTATTTAGTGGCGGTAATAAATTTTAAGTTTTATTTATGGATGGATTTGGTAATTTGCGTTCCTATCCGTATGGACCAGCGTGAAATTTATTTACCGGGTCTGACCGCGGGAGACTAAGCTTCTGAGCCTAGTAGTACTCCCTGCGTGATTCCCTTTCAGTCCATCCGCTGAAGTCCTTTCGCTACTAGTACCTTATGGGCTAGCAGGAATACGCCTACCGGAGCCTTAGTTATTTCGAGGGAGCAATGCGCCTCCTTCTCCGGAGGTATTTGTGTATGCTGATCGAATTAAATTGTGGTCTCTTAGTGGGACGGTGTTGGGTGTTGTCTAGGTTTTTATAATTTTAACAAAATTTAACTGTGAAAACTGTCACTTTTGTGGCCGGAATTTTCGCGCGCGGTTTCCATTTATAGGTTACGCGATGTAGAGGCTACTAAGCCTGGTTTGTCATTTTTTGACTCTCGTACCGCCTCTTCAAGGTGGTTCGTTTAATACGGCATGAGGCCGTTTTCTTATTCCCTGTGGAATAGGATCCTCTCGGCAGATGTCCCGGAGGGCCGCTATCCTGAACAGTCTGCGTGACTGAGCCACCCCCACCTCGGATACGGTGTGTAGTGCCGCATAGTGGCGAAGAGTGGCGTTTCTGACGAACCACGGTGCTCTAAATATCGTCCGAAACGCTATGTTTTAGACTTGTTCTAATTTATTTTGAAACGTGGAGTTCAACAAAGCTCCCCATGCCGGGTAAGCATATGTTGGAATCGGCAGGACGTATAGCCGAAAAATGAGCAATTTGGTCGGCAGTGGATATGGGCTGGCACTGTTCAGTACTGGGTATAGTGAGCTCCTGACGGCCTTTACCCTTTGGGTCACATATTCAACATGTTCATGCCCTAGTTTATAGTAATATTAAGTTGGTTAATACGTATTCTATCGTCAATTATTTTGAGAGCAGAAAGTTTGATAATTATTGGGTACAAACAGGCCCATCAGGGCTAGGAACGGGGAGGTTGGTGTGGCGAACGGAAGCGTCATAAGGCGGGTATCTTCCCCTACGGGGTTGGGATGAGTACAAATAGGAGCGGTACTAAATTTAGAGAAAATAAATGAAAATGTTAGAATGAGAATATTTAATTTTTTGCGCAATGGAACAGAAGAAATAGTAATATCTGATGGAATCACAGTTAATGAGATCCGCAAGTTAAGTGAAATAACTGAAGAAAGAAAACATGGTAAATTACTCGATCGAGATATAAATTTATTTTTAGGTTTTATGTTAAATTTAGGATATTTTATATGTATACGTGATAATGAAGTTGCGATTAAAATCCCGAACCAGAAGATACGTAAGGATTTATCAAATACGGCTTGAATATAATAACAGTGAAAAATTTAATGTAAATGAATATATGAAAGAAGAATGAATATATATATTAAGAAATGAATATATTAATTTTATACAGACATTAGGGAGAAATATCAGAAGCTATGTAGAGTTAGGTACGTGTGCATTAAAATTGTTTACTCGTATTGATAAACCTGAAAATGAATAAGAACTTGAAGATGTGATGTCGGTAATTCCAAGATTATTTAATGAATTTAATTCATAAAAAAAATAAAAATAAAAGAATAATCTATCAAAACGCAGTGATATACAAAAAAATTACAATGAAATTGTAAACCGTACGGTAAGAGTTTCTAGATATCATTTCTTCCTCTCAAAAAACAAAAATTTCTGTAATATAAATAAACTGGTTTGAAAATATCATACAAAACACTAAAATTATTATCAGGGATCCATTATGCATTAATCATGTAAACGTAAACGGGAACAAAGTGGAACCGGTGGGATAATTAAATACAAAGGAGATACCGTAATACATAACATCAATGAGAAAATTAACTAGCAAGAAAGAACTGAGAAACTTAAAAAATCATTAATAACTACCCAAAATATATACAATTAATAAATAAAATGCCTATAGACAAAAACTAAAATCAGACATTACCGAAGAATAATTCCTCCAGAAATACAATACGCCAGCGAGACTCTCTTCGGACCATCCAAATTGGAGAAGTAAAAAGAATCAAAAAGATAAAAAGGAAAATAGTTAGAAAATGCATTTTTTTTTTGTCTTCAGTCATTTGACTGGTTTGATGCAGCTCTCCAAGATTCCCTATCTAGTGCTAGTCGTTTCATTTCGGTATACATCCTACATCCCTAACAATTTGTTTTACATATTCCAAACGTGGCCTGCCTACACAATTTTTTCCTTCTACCTGTCCTTCCAATATTAAAGCGATTATTCCAGGATGCCTTAGTATGTGGCCTATAAGTCTGTCTCTTCTTTTAACTATATTTTTCCAAATGCTTCTTTCTTCATCTATTTGTCGCAATACCTCTTCATCTGTCATTTTATCCACCCGTCTGATTTTTAACATTCTCCTATAGCACCGCATTTCAAAAGCTTCTAATCTTTTCTTCTCAGATACTCCGATTGTCGAAGTTTCACTTCCATATAAAGCGACACTCCAAACATATACTTTCAAAAATGTTTTCCTGACATTTAAATTAATTTTTGATGTAAACAAATTATATTTCTTACTGAAGGCTCGTTTAGCTTGTGCTATTCGGCATTTTATATCGCTCCTGCTTCGTCCATCTTTAGTAATTCTACTTCCCAAATAACAAAATTCTTCTACCTCCATAATCTTTGGTAAATCTTCTGGTCTATCTTTGTTATTTCTACTACATTTCATTACTTTTGTTTTGTTCTTGTTTTTTTTTTTCATGCGATAGTTCTTGCGTAGGACTTCATCTATGCCGTTCATTGTTTCTTCTAAATCCTTTTTACTCTCGGCTAGAATTACTATATCATCAGCAAATCGTAGCATCTTTATCTTTTCACCTTGTACTGTTACTCCGAATCTAAATTGTTCTTTAACATCATTAACTGCTAGTTCCATGTAAAGATTAAAAAGTAACGGAGAATACGGCTTATTTTCTTATTACGGCTTCTTTCTTATGTTCTTCAATTGTTACTGTTGCTGTTTGGTTCCTGTACATGTTAGCAATTGTTCTTCTATCTCTGTATTTGAACCCTAATTTTTTTAAAATGCTGAACATTTTATTCCAGTCTACGTTATCGTTAAAGCAGCTGTAGTTTTCCATTGCTTTCAGCTGCACAGTACTCAGAGGACTGAGTGATGTTGATATGGCCGTTTAAGTCATTGTGACTCACGCCCCTAACAACTACTGAAAGAGCTGCTGCCCTCTTTCAGGAATCATTCCTTAGTCTGGCTCTCAACAGATACCTCTCCGATATGGTTTCATCTTCGGTCCAGCTACTCTGTATCCCTGAGCACTCAAGCCCCCTCACCAACGGCATGGTCTCATGATTATTAGAGGGAGACAAAATGCATAAACAAGAAAATCATAGTAGAATGACAGTGAAGGATAATCCCAAATGAAGAAGTATATAAAATAATATCCCTACTAACAAATTTCTTCAGGAAAAAAGAAATTTCATTCTTGGGGCATCTACTTAGAGAAGAAAACATCAGAGTTACAAACCAAATAATTAACTTATACTGGGAAAGAACAACAAAACCGAAATGGATAAAGGAAGTCCGAAAAGATATGGAAGAGTTGAGAACTCCAAAAAAGATTCTAATCACGAAATCTGGAAAATATGATAAACTCATTAAAACTAATATGATAACATTTGAACCTAAAATCAAAAAGAAATCCAATAAGGTTATTCAGACGAGGACAGGCGTCAAAGATAAGAACGCCTCAAAAAGATGTGGGCAAAAAGGAAAGAAACAAGAATGAAACAACCCACACGATTCGGAAATAAGAAGAACCGATTAAAAAATGGACTGGCCCAGAAATTGAACTAATGTGATCCTATGAGATCGTAAAAAAAATGAATAAATAAAACTATTTTTAACAAAATGATTCTGATATAAAAAAAAGGTAAGACACTACCATTTCTGTTATCAAAATCTGTTATTAATTTAGAATTTTCTTTAAAAAAAAACGTGTTAAATATATGTAATAGACAATAGATATACCATAATAGATAATAAGCAATTTAAGCGTTTTATATAATAAACAAAAATAGAAAAATTTATTACAAAACTTTAATCGGCCCGATTTCATTCATTAAACAACGAATAAACATAAGAATTGTATTATTACTTTAAATGATATGTGTAATATATAAATGAAATTATAAACATAACAGTTTAATTTTAAAAACGATTATTGATTTGAATTTAAATTAACATCCCCGAAAATCCCTGAAGATGGAGTAACAGCTTCGAAAGTACTAGGATTTACATTTTTTAAATTTTTTGTTAAGCGGAAATTTATACAGTTGTATTAATACAAACGGTGCCAAATGCTTAATAAATTAATTCCAAGATTGTTTAACGAATACCTGTAAAAATTAGGCGAAGAACAAAAACGCCTAAATCTAACAGTAGTAATAATATAGCAACGTTCCCTTTGTACGGTTTTATCGACTTATGAATATAAGGGGAAAAGATAATACAGGAATAATATTTGAGCTTAAATATTTCAAAAGAAGTTCTAAGAGAGGATTCTCGCCTTATTCAGGACTCGACAAATTATAAATAAAAAAATATTACAAGATGTTTGATTCCGGTTTGTATAATGATAAGTAATAATATATATGTTGGGGTTACGTTAAAAGAACCGGATAAAATAAATAGATGGAATGACATTATTGTAAGCGTGTCGTATAATAGTGTAGATTTAAAGGCCAATACAACTGTTAGAATTGAAGAGTGGAACGTTGAGTTACTTTTTAATAGTTAATAAGTTGATTAACCAACTAAGTTATTAAAGATTTTAAAATGTGTTTTAATTTTGTCCCGTAACATAGTGGAGTAATACGATGTGTTATTTTTTAAATGTTATTGTCATGTCATTTTAAATGTTAAATGTTAATGTCATGTTATTTAATAAACGATCAAATCAAGATTCGTTCAATGTTTTATAAACGTTAGATTACATTTTATTAAGATTCATTTCGGTCGTTTCATGTTTTATAAACGCTTATTTAACTTTTTTTGAACGTTGGTTTAGCGTTAGGATTAAGCAAAATTAAATAAAAAACTAATTAAGCGGTATGTAAACGTCTTTTAAAGTTGTGTTTATTTTCTGCTAAGTTATCGCAACGAATTTCGTATTAAAATCGCAATTTTATAAACGAACATTTACCATGGTAATCATAAAAATAATATGAAAGAACAATTTAGATCCGGAGTAACAGTACAAGGTCAAAAGATAAAGATGCTACGATTTCGTGATGATATAGTATTTCTAGCCGAGAGTAAAATGGATTTAGAAGGAAAAATGAACGGCATGGATGAAGTCCTACGCAAGAACTACCGCATGAAAATAAACAAGAACAAAATGAAATTAATGAAATGTAGTAGAAATAACGAAGATGGATCACTGAATGTAAAAATAGGAAGAGAAAAAAATAACGGAAGTAGAAGTAGAAGTAGAAGAATTTTGTTATTTGGGAGGTAGAATTACTAAAGATGGACGAAACAGGAGCGATATAACATGCCGAATAGCACTGGCGAAACGAGCCTTCAGTCAGAAATATAATTTCTTTACATCAAAAATTAATTTAAACGTCAGGAAAAGATTTTTGATAGTACATGATAGAGCGTAGCTTTATATGGAAGTGAAACTTAGACTATCGCAGTATCTGAGAAGAAAGATAAGAAGCTTTTAAAATGCGGTGCTGTAGGAGAATGGTTAAAAATCAGACGGATGGATAAAGTGACGAAGAGGTGTTCCGGCAAATCGATGAAGAAAGAAGCATTTGGAAAAATACATTTAAAAGAAAAGACAAACTTATAGGCCACACATTAAGGCATCCTGCAAAGTCGCTTTAATATTAGAGGGACAAGTAGAAGGAAAAAATTGTGCAGGCAGGCAAATTATTAGGGATGTAGGATGTAGGCGGTATACCGAAATGAAACGACTAGCATTAGGATAGGGAATCTTGGAGAGCTGCATAAAACCAGTTAAATGACTGAAGACAAAAAAAAATTAATAGATTTTGTTACTATATTCTTTGGAACCCTGTTTAATTATGTCCTATAGTTCAATGTAGTTTTGCTTTAAAAATATTCTATTTCATTCTTCCGTTTGAGATCTACTAGTAAAATTGTATGTATTTTAAATGTTTTAACAATTTTCTTGTCTACTACTAATAATTGTTATAAATCTGTTTTCCCCCGTATTTTAATAACACACAATAAATAAGATTGTATGAAATCCGAATAAAAAGTGATTTTTTAAATAATTCCTGTTTCTTAACATTTAACTTTCTCGTGCAACTTTTATGTTTTTCCTTTATCTTTATAGTACTGAAAAGGTAACTTAACTTTACATCGATTATGCGACCCAAATACTTGTAAGAGTCAACAGGTTTAATTTTACAGCAAATAAAAGTTATGTCATGGTCGCAATCATAATTGTAGATTAAAATTCTGCTCTCGATATAATCTTTAGATAAATTTACATATTCGGTTTCGCTTACGGATAACTTATCTGATTGCAGCCGACTTTTTATTATGCTTAAATGTTTATTTGCTTTGGAAACAAAGTTTTTGTCTGTTTTCACGATTAAAGCTGTATCGCCTGCAAAAATTATAATTTTTCCATTTAAATTTAAATATGTAATGCCAATCATTGTATATATTAAATAACAACGGGCTTAGGGATGGAGCCTTGGAGATGACTATCTATTTCGAAAGAGAGTTAAATTAACAGATAATATGTTATATTTTAAAAGAGAGAAATAATAAGAATGTTAAGAATATGAAATGCGACATGTAATTATTTCTGAGAAAGTTATGTCTTAATTTAAAAAAAAAAAGAATATGGTTTGTTACAATTCCCTGTGGATTGTAATAGAGAAAATTCTAGTGCATGCTCAGATATTACAAAAAAAAGAGAAACAATAAATGTCAAAACAAAGACAAGCAGCATAAAAATTAATAAAAAAAGAATAAATTAAATACGTAAAAGAAATGTTGGAGAAAAAATTATACATAATAACAAAATGTAGCTGTAATTATTTGGTAAAGACGTTTTTGGCATTTCAGAGAGTGAATTGGCACATTATTTGATAATGGTAGATTTGGTAAAATGGGAAGACTTAGTAAAAAAACAGTAAATGTTAATTTTTTCTGATATATTCATACTTTAAAGGTAATCTGCCCTTAAAATAAATTTTGCAAAGTATAAAGTGTTGTGTAACAAAACCTAGTTTTTCTTTCGTTTTTAGTTTTGTTGTCTTAAATTTGTCTAGTTTTATTTTAAATTTAAAATCCAAATTTATCGATTTATTCTCCAAACCGTTTTTCATCGTATGATTCGAAATTTCTTCCCATTGGAAAATTGATCGGTCCATATTTGTATACAAAATTTTTCGCACACTATTTACAAAGTAAATGTTTTCCTCATCATAGGTTTTAATCTTCTTCTTTCTTTTTCCTGTTTAGCGTCCATTATTACCTTTCAGATAATTTATGAGTGTAAATGAAGTATAGTCTTGTACAGTCTCAGTTCGATCATTCCTAAGATGTGTTGTTAATTGAAACCCAACCACCAAAAAACACCGGTATCCACGATCTAGTATTCAAATCCGTGTAAAAATAACTGACTTTACTAGGACTTGAACGCTGGAACTCTCGACTTCCAAATCACCTGATTTGGGAAGACGCGTTCACCACTAGACCAACCAGTTGGGTTTCGTTTTGAAAACGTCTATTTCCACTGTCATTCCTGGTCCATCAATTTTTTTTGGGATTCTTAAATATATTATAAGCTCTTACTTCACGTAATATTTTCAATCTGTGATTGCCTCTGATGCCATTTAGATTCATTTTTATAAAATTTTGTAGTTTTCCTTTGATCAGCAGTACATAAACATAATAATAGTATCTTGTAACCATATTTTATTGTGTAAACCAATTTCTGATCGATAAGTTCGTTTTTTACATAGCCACCTAACACGTCCATTTAAATACGATGTTTGTTTTTACACTTTGGAATCTTATGTAATATATTTTTATCTTGTAAGAATTTTACGGTACTTTCTTTGCTACTAATTTCTCGAGCATTGAAAATAACGTGTACGATGCCACTGTCGATTAACTACTGAACGTACTTACTTACTTACTCGTATCATACAGCATTCATTGATATTATTCTACTAGATCTATTATTCTTGCTAGATTCTAGCAAAATGACTAGGTGAAACACATGAGCTTTTATCCCCAAATGCAGTTGAAAAGATGTTAGGAATTCACTTTGAGTAAAAATTATAGAAACGTAAAATTATAATTTTACATTTACGAACCGTATATTGTAACAATCGGAGGGGCTCCACCCGCCCCCTCCCCGTACAATCATTATATTTCCTTGATTTTGGACATAAAAATTATTTTAAAATCAAAAAAATTGAAAAATGTTTTCTTTTAAATTGAAAAAAATAATTTTTTCTCGCCAAATCAATTGTGAACATGTTAGGAACTCATTCGATATAACCAATTATATTTATTTATTTTATAAATATAATTCAACAAAATATAACCTATCCTCGCTTAGTGTCTTCCACTACAGCTTTTCCCCTCCTTCTTATCTCTCTAATACCTTAATATCTTAATGTATACTGAATTGAATGGAATAAGACTTTATCTTCGTTATACAAAATATGACGTAAAAGAGAGAACTGCAGTATATAATTAGGAAACATAGTATAACCCGTGCGCAGGTATGAGCCACTTTATATAATATTTAAAGAAAGAACTATAAAAATTAAAAGTCTTTTTAAAATAAATAGCAGTATTAAATAGACAAACAAAATTCTGACTCCTAAAGATTGACATTAATTAAAATTAAATTTATTACCCTAGAAAACTATAATAAATTAACACCTGCCCCCATGCATTAATATCACGAATATACAAGAATATGAAGATGATGTAAATAAATTTATATAGGTGCACAATTTTATGACTAGTATACTGTTTAAATTGGAATGACTTATGTGACACAATTTTGTAACAATATAAATAATAAAAAATAACCTTAGAATTAATATTATGCCTATAATTATAATTATTACAAAGATACCCGTGATAGGTTTGCCTTCCTTAGATTGGATTTAGTTCCATTAGGATTTTATATAAAAATTTGATGTGGACACCACATGACTTCTTTATACGTCTTTTTTTTTGTCTTCAGTCATTTGACTGGTTTGATGCAGCTCTCCAAGATTCCCTTTCTAGTGCTAGTCGTTTCATTTCAGTATACCCCCTACATCCTACATCCCTAACAATTTGTTTTACATATTCCAAACGTGGGCTGCCTACACAATTTTTCCCTTCTATCTGTCCTTCCAATATTAAAGCGACTATTCCAGGATGCCTTAATATGTGGTCTATAAGTCTGTCTCTTCTTTTAACTATATTTTTCCAAATGCTTCTTTCTTCATTTATTTGCCGCAATACCTCTCATTTGTCACTTTATCCACCCGTCTGATTTTTAACATTCTCCTATAGCACCGCATTTCAAAAGCTTCTAATAACTCTCGACTTCCAAATCAGTTGATTTGGGAAGATGCGTTCACCACTAGACCAATCCGGCGGGTTAGGTTTTAATCTTCTACAATTTTTTATCTTCCAATATTTTAGGACACAATCTTCTTCAACAGAAATTTCCTCTAGTCTAGTTTTGTACTCCTGATCCCCTAGGGGAAGACCACCCCTTTCGTACCTTGCCCTGATGGGCTTTACCGGTGGTCATTCTTTAAACCTCGGCATATGACATCTTTCAGTTACCTCAGCCCAGGATGCCACCGATGCGAATTCCAGAAGCGATGATGTTCCCATCGGTATAACAATTACTAAAAATAACAAAACACATCTCTAGTCTCAAGCAAGACTAAAAACTATAGTCGTCCAAGGAATTGAATCAACCTACCTACCCGAAAGGTAAAGTGAGTTCACATGTGACACAGACGCGGAAAAACACCAAAACAAAAAAACGAACATAACACTAATAACAAAACAACCAAAATCGATATAACACTAAAACAACACTTAACAAGAAATCGTAACAAAACAAATTACAAGAACAAATTACGCAACACCGAGAAGCACTCTAGATTTCCTCCGTAATCCGTTCCCTAGCCAAACAGTGCAGAAATTCGGCAACCACTGACCATTCAGCTTGGTCCTTCCAGTTTTGACTGATATCAAGCGTTGCTCCGACGGCATCCAGTCGACAGATTACAGCGGTGCGCTCCAGATCGTATTTGGTACAGTCATACAACACACGGAAGGCATCGTTTTGCATCCTACACTGCGGGCACAGACCCGAATCCACTAGGCCGAACCCAGTCTGTCTACCCCTGAAAGCCCCATGACCGGTAAGAAACCGAATTACGTACTTATTAGGGGAAACACATGAGGCGTCCCGCAATCTTCTAATGTCTGGGAAGAGATCGTGCGTAAATCCCCCATCAATAGTCTCATCCCATTTGGCCTGCATATATCATAACCATGTTGCTCGATTTCCTGAATTTTTTCGAAAGTCAACTCGCCCAACTTCCTAGCAACATAACGCTATGTCTCTCAAGAACTGGAATATCAACCGGTTTTAATCTCGCAATCACCAGACCGTTTCTCGTGAAACCGTCCGGTTACTCGTTACCGTCAACAGCAATAGTCGGAATTTCATCCTATCTTCATCCTACTACGAAATTTCATCCTATCCGCCCAAACTGGCGCGGCATATAACATAATTGCTTCGTACACGGCCTTGTGCAGGATCCTTAGGGTCCTAACATTAAGACCCCCCCAATCCGGATTGACCACACGTCGGATCCCAAAAAAGGCAATAATAATACAAGGCTTTTCGGCGATGGCCACTTGAACTGAAATTTCTTAATATACATCCCGAGGTACTTCTGAACCTGAGTATACTTTATTCGATGTCCTGACATCGATACTCGAACTCGCCGACTCTCCGCCAAACGACCTTTAAGAAGCATCATAGTGGTCTTCTCCGGGCTGAAAGTCATGTTGTGTTGATGAGCTCACAGATCAAGCAGCCTGCATGCACGAGTGTCTCTGAGCTCTGCCTCCCAGCAATCTTCAACCAGCAGGAGCCCTTCGTCCGCATAGTCCACAACAAGACACCCACTGGGCAACCTCAGTCACAGAAAAGAGTAAACTCCACCACCAACAAAAGAGGACCCAACACAATGCCATGGGGACAACGCTTAGACCAGCGTTTTCCCTACTTCATGGCTGCCCTCGCAGAGCAACACGCCCCGATGACTAAAATAACCTTTCAACACCACATTTTCTATGCATCCTCGCCTCTGCAATTGGAAAATGGCAGGGGCCACCACAGACTGTTAAACATCCCGGAAATGCCTAGGAAGACCCCCAACATATATTCCGCCTCATTGGCCAACACCATACTCATCACACGAAGTATGACATCCTCGGTACCTTTTCCGGGGCGTATCGTAAACCCACCTTTTTGAGGAAAAAAAGACATTCGAGTTCATCAAGTGGAAGAAAAAAACGTTTTCTAAAAAAATTCGAGGTATTTTTTGAAAGTATTCTTTATTACAGATCCTAATTGAACTGAAATACTCGTATAATATTTTCAGGCTTATTTTTTAATTATTTTTTCCACTTTCATTTCACTTTTAGGTTAGGTCATGTTTAAAACTGCAAACATAGTTCGTTGACTTCACCGTTTCGTCTATTTCTACGGACTCTTGCCGGCGAAGTTTTAGAACGAACTTCTAGATTACAAACTCACGTCTATTAGTTCCGTATAAAATTCTGTCAAAAATCTTCCTAAACCGAGTACAGCCGTTAATGGAAGAAGATAGGCGAACAACACCAAGGAGGTTTTTTGACCCGGAAGATATTGCGCAAACAAATTTTACAGTACCAGAAAATTAGAAACCCAAAATTAATTACTATATCTATAAAATTTCAAAAGCTTACGATTCCATACATCGCGAATCTTTATTAAAATACTAAAATTTAAAATAGACATAAAATCAATTAATATTGTTACAAAAACACAAATAAAAGATCTAAAATTAAATTTCTTGGAGATCTTTCTGAACATTTTGGAATAAAAGCAGGCATCAGACAAACAGAACACAATAAAGAACTTGAAAAACTAAATACATCAGAAAACGTTAAAATGGGAAATAAAAACAAATTTAAAAAATACACCCTTATGCTATTAGTCTTCGCGATATTTGAAAAAATAAAGACAAGGCTCGTATTAAAAGTCCCAGAAATTACGCAATTGTGGTAATAAAGTAGGCTAAATTTCTTTCGGAAAAACAAAATGATTTACTAACGATAAAAAAAAATCTGATGTGGACACCACTTGACTTTCTTGTACACCTAATTAATTACATGTACACATTTATTTTTAAATGAAAAGTACGTAAAATTTTATTTTATTAATATCTTCTGGAATAAAATGTGCAGTGTTTTAAAAAAATTAGGGTTTAAATACAGAGATAGAAGAACAATTGCTAACATGTACAGGAACCAAACAGCAACAATAACAATTGAAGAACATAAGAAAGAAGCCGTAATAAGAAAGGAAGTCCGACAAGGATGTTCCCTATCTCCGTTACTTTTTAATCTTTACATGGAACTAGCAGTTAATGATGTTAAAGAACAATTTAGATTCGGAGTAACAGTACAAGGTGAAAAGATAAAGACGCTACGATTTGCTGATGATATAGTAATTCTAGCCGAGAGTAAAAAGGATTTAGAAGAAACAATGAACGGCATAGATGAAGTCCTACGCAAAAACTATCGCATGAAAATAAACAAGAACAAAACAAAAGTAATGAAATGTAGTAGAAATAACAAAGATGGACCGCTGAATGTGAAAATAGGAGGAGAAAAGATTATGAAGGTAGAAGAATTTTGTTATTTGGGAAGTAAAATTACTAAAGATGGACGAAGCAGGAGCGATATAAAATGCCGAATAGCACAAGCTAAACGAGCCTTCAGTAAGAAATATAATTTGTTAACATCAAAAATTAATTTAAATGTCAGGAAAAGATTTTTGAAAGTGTATGTTTGGAGTGTCGCTTTATATGGAAGTGAAACTTGGACAATCGGAGTATCTGAGAAGAAAAGATTAGAAGCTTTTGAAATGCGGTGCTATAGGAGAATGTTAAAAATCAGATGGGTGGATAAAGTGACAAATGAAGAGGTATTGCGGCAAATAGATGAAGAAAGTAGCATTTGGAAAAATATAGTTAAAAGAAGAGACAGACTTATAGGCCACATACTAAGGCATCCTGGAATAGTCGCTTTAATATTGGAAGGACAGGTAGAAGGGAAAAATTGTGTAGGCAGGCCACGTTTGGAGTATGTAAAACAAATTGTTAGGGATGTAGGATGTAGAGGGTATACTGAAATGAAACGACTAGCACTAGATAGGGAATCTTGGAGAGCTGCATCAAACCAGTCAAATGACTGAAGACAAAAAAAAAAAAAAAAAAAAGTGAATTAGAAATTTTTCAAAATATTGAAAATGTAAAAGATACCATCCGGAGAAGAATTGGCATTTATACATAATGAGCGAAAACAGATTAAAAAATTAAATATTTAGCTTTTATAACAGTAGAAATATTAAAATTAGCCAGTTTAAAAAGTAGAAAACGATCTTAAACCTTTAAAAATTTTCAATGAAACCTGTATAAGTAGAGACCGATTTTGAAAATTAATAGAAGAAGAAGGATAACAGGAGTATACGAAGAAAGTGAATAACTCACCGGGTGAGTTGGTGAACGCATCTTCCCAAACAGCCGATTTAGAAATCGAGAGTTCCAGCGTTCAAGTTCTAGTAAAGCCACCAGTTACTTTTATACGGATTTGAATACTAGATTGTGAACACCGGTGATATAATATGAGCGGTCCAAACAGCTGATTGTGAAGGCCGCACCAGATATTGATGCTAAATCGGTGTTGAAAATTGCCTTTCACCATATCAAGAGGATTTACTTCTGCCCATTTATGCTCAACGCTTAAGTTGTTGACGCTAAAATTAGCCTCATCGGTAAACAAAACATACAGTGAAAATCCATTATATTCCTACAACGTTTCTATAGTTAGTTCGTTCCTAGATGGCGCCACTGAAACGCCATATTTAAATATAAAAATAAATAAAATTATAAATACAATCTAACCAAATTTAACTTACGCTCGCTAATCAAAAGTTAGCGAGCGAAACGAGTTTAGGTTAAGTATGATTAGATTACATTTATAATTATAAGAGTTTTGTTTATATTGGATCTTTCTCAGGTACATTTGGAAGACCCATGTTTAAATAAAATCAAGATTAAAAATAAAACAAAAAGGTTAGCTAGCATTTTGGATGTCGATAGTTCCAGCGTTCAAGTCCTAGTAAAAGACAGTTATTTTATACAGATTTGAATACTAGATCGTGGATACCGGTGTTCTTTAATGGTTGGGTTTCAATTAACCACACATCTCAGGAACGGTCGAACTGAGACTGTACAAGACTGCACTTCATTTACACTCATACATATTGTCCTCGTTTTATGTTTTATGCTCCTTTTTTGTTTTACATAGATTATAAAAACTGCGCCACGCTTTTACTTAACTAAATATTATCATTACTTTTTATTTTTGAATTTAATAATTATTACATTTATTTATTAGAATTTATTTTTTACTTTTCAGTGCATTTTTATATTTGTTAATATATTATAATTTTTTGTTTAAAATTCTCAATTTGATTTAATTCTCAATTTTAATTTTTAGAGGATTTTTCTAATTTGTTTCCTTTTTGTTATTAATGTTAATATTAATAAAAAGATTTTTAAAAAAATAAATATTTTGCACGTAATCAAAAATATTTTTGAAATTAAAAAATTTTTTTTCTTTTTAGTCTTAATGAACAATAAACCTTTTGCGTCCAAAAAAAATATTCTTAATAATTTTATATCTGAATATTATTGTTTGTTTGTTTGTTTGTTTGTTTATTAAGACTAAAATGTAAAAATATTTATTTTTACACATCGAAGTTACATACGTGTACCAAATTTCATTGATTTTCATACGATAGATCAGAAGATATAGCAGTTGCAAGATTTGATTATAACTAAAGCAAGTTAAATAAAAGCTTATAAAAAGGAAGAACGTGAACAACAGAGGTGAAAAAATGAAAAAAACATATTGGGAAAAAGTTGAAAACTAATGAACGTGATAAATCAAATTTTAGAAATTTATTATGAAAAATTTCTAACGCTTGTGTATTATTATTATTCTATTATATTTCACACTACCAGATTCCATGAAAAAATAATTTCTTTATAAAGCGAAATGGTATGTTTAATATTAATAAATTCCTTTTCTACACATAAAGGATCTTTTTCCTTGTCCTATTGTGCTTTTGTAAACTTCCTTCTATCCTCAATTTTTAATTAAATAATAATATTTGAAGAAAAATTTTTACCAACATTTTTAACAAACATAATGAATTCTTAAAATTTAATTTTTCATATTATTTAAATTTTAGTTTTTTCTTTTTTAACATTGAAATTCTATCATAGGAATCAATTCATATCACTTAATAATTTTTTATAATTAATTTATTTTTAATTTAAGCTAAAAAAAAAAATTTATCCCTTAAAAGCATCCCCGTCCATGCAATATGGTTGGTTACTTGCGTTTCTCGTCACGGTCAATTTTTGTTTTTTTTTACTTTATATTTTTTAGACAAATAGCTACAGATGCAACCAATCGCATCATATATATAATAACAGCGACAGTGGCTGTGTTAATTGATCCGCCACGGTATATAACATTCCATCTCATAAAAAATTGAAATTAAAAAAAAACCGAAATTGGTTTTTTTTTTTAAATCCATATCTAATAATGAATATCTTGTTTTTTTATAGTTGGAAAAGACGGAAAAATTTGCAATCATTGTTAAAAATATTAAATTTTCTTCACCCCTTTCAAGATCGAATTTCAAAAAATCTCGGAAATTTTTTTTATAAATATTCAAATGAATATTAAACATATCAAAAATCAAGTTCATAACTTCATTTGTTACCCGGAAATTAAAAAAAAATATAGAGTTTAAAAAAAATTCAAAAATCCATATTTTAACCCCTCAATTCCGAATTTCAAAAAATCTAGAACTTTCTTTTTATACGACTGCTCAAAAAGGAGTGTAATTAGGATGTATGTATGTATATTTGTTCCACCGTAGCATTTTAAAGGCTGAACCGATTTAGATGTATGACCCTGCGTTGGAATTATACTGTCATAGACTATATAAATAAATGTGTGTGTGTGTGTGTGTGTGTGTGTGTGTGTGTGTGTGTGTGTGTGTGTGTGTGTGTGTGTATGTGTGTGTATGTGTGTGTGCAAATATATGTAGAATTGGAGATTTTCCGGTTGAAGCACAGACTTTAATGAATTGAATTAATGAACTGTGAGCTTCTGTCACTGTGTTAGCTGGGTTTGAACTGGAATATTCGAATCAATAATATTAAAAACATAATACAATTAATTTACGTTAAATATAATAAAATAATATTAAATAAATTTAAAAAAAATAGGTTTAATAATAATGAACTTTCCGTAGGCATTGTGTGTGACGTTAGAATGGTGAGGTGATGCAACCCACACGTGCGAGGCTAGAACATTCATCACCATCAACTGATGACAAATTGTGTGCCCGTGGACCGCTGTTTTGGGAGGTGCATTGGGATGCTCTTATAATATCTCTGACAAAAATTCAAACGGGGTATTTAATAGTATAATACAAAATCACTATGGAACCAAACTAGATCAAAACGGGCAATGTTTTCTGTTCGGCAGTCGTGTTTTTAATTTTTAATTATCTCTTGTTATATATTGAATATATGAAGATTAGATACACCAAAAATTGTTATCCTCATTTGTTACCGAGAAATTAAAGATAAAAAAAAACTATTTTTTTAATAGTTTAAACTTGTAATTTCAAAAACTTCTTTCTTAGTGTATACTTACACCGTCACAGGAATATGTATACAAATTTTCAACAATATCTTCAGGATTTTTTGGTTGACGTTGATAACAAATCATTCACGACTTGTTCTTTTATACATATAAATATATGTATTAATTTTTATTACATATTTATTTGTAAATTGAAAAGAAAAAAAATTATGTTTTTCCTATATTTTATACATAACTGCCCAAAAAGGAGTGTTAATGTTTTTAGGGTATATGAATGTATGTTTGTTCCACCGTAACAGCTCGACGGCTGAACCGATTTAGATGCACGACCCCGCGTTGAAATGCTTACGTTAACGGGAGTATCACAGGTTAAAATTAGAAAAAAAATTATACTATACACAAAATTGTCACCCACTCGCACTTATCCTATACTAGCACTTTTCCTAAAGAGCAATGAATTTTTGGCATGCGTTTCTTTTAATTTTTAAATATTTGCCTCTTTTTATATTTTTTTGGTGTATAAATTTATTTATTTTTTCTAAAAACAATTTATATTATAGTTGCTGTATATTTTAGTATAATACCTGCGAAAGATATATATCTATATATATAAAAATGTTAAGTTCGTTTGTGTACGGCTTCAAAAACTCAAATTACCGATTGAGCTCAAATTTTAGCACGATATATAACCCGCATCAAAGATTCTTTTCATCTATTTTTAATAAATCTATCTATCTATTTTTAATTTGTACAGTTTTTTAATAAATAACAGGCTATTAAATCAGATGGAAATGTAAACAAAGGAAAACCAATCAGATCAATGCAAGATGGCCGCTGTCAAACACAACGACCAATCACAAACAGCCCATATGGCCGTTGCAATGTAATCAGTAACAAATTTCTTTGAATTATATTTCACAGCTAAAACATTAGAATTTTATTAAAAAAAAACAAAAAAAAAACACCAAAACAAAAAGTAAAGAAACCAAGTAGGACAACCGCAGTTGGTGATGATATGAAAGATTTATAGCGTATAAAAATGCCATGCCTGACCGGGATTCCAACTCGGAACCACCGGATTAAAGTCCGAGACGTTACCACTCGCGCCACGGAGGCCGGCAAACATATTCGTTAGGAGCCGAATAAAATCACGACTTACCAATATATGGCGTTGTGTGTCAAACCCAATTTTATACGGACTATATTACTTTTAATACGCGAAACCCTTTGCAATGATTGAACATTAACTTAAACCTCTTCAAAAATTATTCCTTTTGAACTAAGCCGCATTTTGATATCATTGTTTTTCTATAACACGGCTGGAATTCTCTTCCAAAGGACATAATACACCGCTAAATTATTTATAAATAATTCAAATTCGTGTAATAATTTTACGAAACGCGTTTTTATCAAAATCTCATCTTTTTCTCAATTCACCTGCAGGTTTTTGTTTTCTTTGCAGACTGTAATTCGTTAGCAGATTCATACTCGACAATCACGTTGTACACTGAAGCAGCACAACTTCTGAAGTCAACGCCGTTTGATTATTCTGTAATTTGTAAGCATTACTCTAGCTTTTGTAAGCATTTAAAATGATGTGTTTTTTCGCACGACTTAAGGGCTTTTTTCGCAGCCCACAAATCTTTATATATAAAAATGTTAAGTTCGTTTGTGTACGCTTCAAAAACTCAAAATGTTCTGCACCGATTGAGCTCAAATTTTAGCACGATATATAACTCGCATCAAGATTGTTTTTATCTATTTTTCGCATTAGTCACATACCCGCGACCGCGAGAAAACAGTTTTTTTAACGGTCATTTGTGTACCAGTGATCGCACCATCTGCCGGAAGCGAGGGGAACACTCGCCATACTAGCTAACGACAATCGCAGTCATATGTGAAACAATACATACCTGTTCCCAATTAGATTGGATCCACGAAAAAAACGTATCCACTTGCATCTGATTCAGATTATTATACAATCTGAATTAAATATTCACTTTAATCGAGGTACTTTTTTGTGATCGTGTCGTGATTGAGCTGCGCCTTTCACCAAGCTCTGAATTTACTAGAAAATGACCAACAGTGGGATATATGTATTAATGACGCGTGCAACAACACTACACATCCAAACAAAATTCGCGCATTATTCGCAATTATATTGACCGCTTGCTTCCCTTCATCTCCCACAGAGTTACGGGAAAGATATCGATCGCATATGGCTGAGGATATTTCGCATTGAGTACGCCTAGAAAATACCAATATGACCGTGGAATTTACAGAAGGCATTTACAACGAAGCATTGATAAATATTGAAGACAAGTGCTTAGCTATTGCAAATAATGTTCTTAGTCAATTGGGAATGCCAGCACCCACCCGAGCTGCGATTGCTTCCATTTGATGTGGATTTACGCCGTGAACAGAGTTACAACATCGGTGATCTTCAGTCATATGTCCGATCAAACATTCCCAAATTAACGCGTCAATAGAAACGCATTTATGATCGCATAATGCAAATGATAAATGACGGGAGTTGGGGGACCTTCTTCTTGGATGCGCCAGGAGGAACTGGGGAACCATTCCTTATTAGATTGATTCTAGCAACGGTTCGATCAAAAAATGACAATTATCCTGTTGCGGAATATTAATCAGCCAAAACTCTGCAACGGCACGCGACTTGCAGTTAAGAAATTGATGAATAACGTAGTTCAAGCAACGATTTTAACGTGGCCTATCAAAGGTGAAGATGTCCTCATTCCTCGAATACCTATAATCCCGACCGATACACCATTTTAATTTAAAAGTTTGCAATTCCCAATTCGATTGGCATTTGCTATCACAATCAATAAAGCTCAAGGTCAATCTTTAGTTGTGTGGTTTAGATGTAGATGCGGATTGCTTCTCATATGGGCAACTGTATGTTGCGTGTTCCCGAGTCGACAAATCAGATAGCCTTTATATCGACGCAGACAGTGGAAAAACAAAAAAATATTGTATATCCACAATTATTGCAAAATTAAACTTCTATGAAACGTGTTTTGTTTTTCATTTCTCATCCATGCAACCACAATGTGCCACAGCGAAGCGTGGCGGGTAGAGCTAGTGTATATATATATATATATATATATATATATATATATTTATTTTCGTTTTTTTTTTTAAAGTTTTTTTAAATTGAAATTATAAGTGGAGGGGGATAATGAAATTTTCCGAGGGTAAAATCAAAATTTTAAAATACTCTGTGTATAATGAGTGAATTTGAATATATTGTCGCGTGGTGCGCGGTGTCAGTTCCGCGCGGCTCGATCAGGATATTGAGAGATTGTTGACAATTTATAATGTTTATATAGTTATAGTTTATGAGTTTTAAATATTCAAATTACAACCAGGTAAATTAATAATAATAATAATAACAATGGTGGTAAATACAATAACACTAATAAGTGATAATAATAAAACAATTTATGAACACAAATATTTATATAGTAATTACAACCACAATAATAGCAAGGATAATTGTAGTAAACGATTATTACATAACATGAAACACAACATAAAAAAAAACAGTAAACATGACATAAAAACAGACAAAAATACATAACGTACTCAACAAAGATAATCAAAATTATTATATGTAAATAACAAAACATCAAATATTGATAGTAATGTCAATAAATACATATATAATAATGTAATAATGATAGTAAGTGATAAATACAGATTACACATAAGAGAGTTTAAAATAAATAATCGTTTGGAATTTATTCCAGGTATTTAAATAGAAAACTAGTATTCAGACCCATTAATAAAGAAACTCTAGTTTTAACCACTACTTTTTCATTTACAAAACAACCTTCTAAAATTCACTTGCAAATCCCTTTTGTTGTCTACCCTAATAGTTTATGAAAGTCTATTCCATTATTTATTTCACTTATGCACTTATAGTTTTACTATAACTCACCGATAGTATTTCTTATATATTTGGATTTACTCGTGGCGTCAACTTAATCGTATCGAACTGAATACTCTCCTCGGTGGACTGACGTCACGCAGACACACCTGTGACTCTCCATACTGGACCGTCGTCGTACGTCTCGCAGACTGGTTCGCAGAACTCTCTGCCGAATTCACACAACTCGCAGCCTCTCCTCGCAGAACTACCCTTGCGGGACGTGGTAACGCTTTGTAGACTGGTTAATGGATTTCCGCCGAACTGAACTTTTAACTGGTCTTACTGGGTTATTTATACTGTAAACCTCTTTACCTGTAGGCTCAGACCCAAGTCGAAGCGAGAGAAGAGTCGATCGAGGTTTTGTCTCCGTAATTTCAAGCCTGGTCTCTACTTACCGAACAACAAGTGTTTTTGTGTGTTAGTGGGCAGTATAATAAAACTCCACCGGGTTGGTCTAGTGGTTAACGCGTCTTCCCAAATCAGCTGATTTGGAAGTCGAGAGTTACAGCGTTCAAGTCCTAGTAAAGCCAGTTATTTTTACACGGATTTGAATACTAGATCGTGGATACCGGTGTTCTTTGGCGGTTGGGTTTCAATTAACCACACATCTCAGGAACGGTAGAACTGAGAATGTACAAGACTACACTTCATTTACACTCATACATATCATCCTCATTCATCCTCTGAAGAATTATCTAAACGGTAGTTACCGGAGGCTAAACAGGAAAAAGAAAGGGCAGTATAATAAAAGACAATTATAAAAAGGACACATTCTTTATAAAAAGAGTTCTCCTTTTTGTCCCTTTCTGGATTCTATCAATTAACAGGTTGACTGCTACACTGAAAAATGCAACATTTCCAAGGTTGCTTACTTCTAAAGATATCCACCAGTGCTACCATTTTTTCTTTTTAATTTCATTGAAGGTGTTGTTACCCTATTAATAATTTTTGATACAAATTTCACTTTGCAACTTTACCTTTTGAAATATTAAAAAATATTTGAATATTACAAAACTTATCAATTATGTTTCTTTTGCTTTTATTTGGTGATTTTCAAAAAAAATCTTAAATTTCAAATTTAAAGAAAAACGTCTGTGGTACGTACAACACAATAATATACAGAAATTTATCTTTAAAATAATATGTAATTTGGTAATAAACAGTAATATTGCAGTTTAAGTGCGTCATTACATTGAGGCACCATTTGCTATCACATAGCAGTATTGGATTGCAAAACTGAGACATCAGGTTATCTCTCACAACAATAATTGATAACTGGCTGAAACATCATTTGATATCTCATGGCAGTCAACCTGTTAATTACATTTTGTATAACTTTTATAACAATTGGTAGAATCCGTTCCTCAGGCCCGCTATACCGGTCTTGTTACACTATCTATAAAAAAATCCCTTTTAGTATGTCGGAAGGGGGAGGTATATTTCATCAGTGCTAATTAGGAGATAAAAAAGATTTCCACCTTAAATTTAAGAAAAACTTAAAATGTACTGAATACGACAATGTGAAATTTTTTTTTACATATTTAGCTTTAGACTAGTGCAGTCTTCTTACAATTCGAGAAATATTTTATTCATCCCTTGCCGTAAGGGTTGGTCATATCAAAAACTGTTTTACGTAATGTTTAGAGGATTAAAGCCCATTTTAAACAGATTCGATACTGTGCTTATTAAGGGAGGTATGATTTTTTTTTATCTTCAAAACCCCATTTTTTCCACCCCTGGGCAAATGATTGGTGATATCAAAAATCTTTACTTAGGTAAGCTTTAGGCGCTTATCCAAAGAATAATAGGAACTTTAAACGAATTCGATATTTTACTTAATAAGAATGTTATAGCGATATATATTTTTTTCAAAAAAGCCGCCTCTCATTTTCACCCATGGTCCGATTTTGGCCGTTAACAAAGACCGAGATTTTTGAACGAGTTATTTTTAAGGAACAATTTGATAATGATTGGCGCAAAATTACGGCAGTTTTCCGTTTCTACAAAAAAGTGAAATATATATACATAAATAAACTTTTGAGCTCACTATGGTTCTGGGGTCTGGGGGATGTGAAACGCGAAGATATGTCAAAATTTTCCGGAAGTCGAATCATGGTACCACTTACAATAGGTAGCTTTCTTATGAAATCTACCTAAATAGCAATTACTAAAATTGTTAAATAAATTCACTATAAAATATATTATTATTTTTTCTTTTATGAGATTTCTCTTAGAAATAAATGTTTTGAATAAAATAAAATGAAACTAAATAACTGATTTTCCATTAAAAATAGAGTACTTTGTATTTATAAAACAACCAAATGTTTGCACCTAAAAACTTACAAGGTCATCGAAAAAGGTTGCAGAAATTTTAAAAAATCGTATTTCAGAAGCTATTAGAGATAATCAAACGAGCATTTCTTTTAAAAAATTCAACTCAAAAACTTATTTTTAGATTCCTTAGAATGTTTCAATATGATCTGTCGGTCGCTCTGGCGAGTAGCAGTGGTGATCCGTTGTCTTAAATTTCCCGTAGGAAAACTTTCTCGGAGGCCAAAGCACAGGGTGGGTCCTACCGCGATCCAACGATTAGGGAATCTTTCATTGATAGCGCGTTGAATGCCTAGGCTAAAGAGTAGGGGTGCAGCCACTTGTTGGAACATTTTTTTTTTGTACTCGATGAGTCGGAGAAGTACCATTTACGTGTACCCCCCATAAATGGGGAAGTGTCGGACTCACACGAGTTCGGCTAGATGTAATTAAAGGCCTATGTGAACCCGTACCCTAGGGACTAAAACTCCTTTTTCACGGTTCCTCCACTCCCGGTACTTGACCCGAAGTGAAGCATTAGTAGGCCCCGAAAGGTCCTTTGAGTTCAGGGGTTAAGGAGTCTGTGTGCTTCACCGCCGCCGCCCATCTATGCAAGCACAATCGAGTGACGATTCCACAGAGGTCTGTCCCTCTCTCCCACGCTCTCCGGTCAGTTTGTTCCCCTCGATGTTTGAGATCTTTTGATGATGTTAGAGGACTTGTTGAAACATTACAGAAATGTTATTTTCTTTTTCAATTTGGTCAATTTTCGGGAAAAGTACAGTTTTAACATGTTAAATATACTTTCCTGTGATAGTAGGCTCATGAAAAAAAGAACGGGCCGGTTGTCAAACGTACCGCGCGTTTATTTTTGGGGAATTTCTGATATTTTATAATTTTGTTAAGCATGGCCCGTTGGTATAAGTGTATAATTAAAGTTAATATACAAAAAAAACCGCTGATAAATGTATACCGTTGATTATAAATTTAACAGCTGAGACCACCAAATTGATAGGATGTTTACGTTGACATAATGACAATAAATGACGACCAACTGTTATGTTTTAAACAAATACCACGATTTTTTATCATTTACATGTGAAGTTTTAATTAATATTACAAATAGGACAAAAATGAGAGTTCCTGAAGATGCAATCTAATTTCGAAAGCGCTTAAACGCTTAGAATTCATTTGTTGGTAACGGTTTTATGTGTATTAACTTTATTTAATCTTTGATATACTCTAATTTCATCGGGTTGCTGAGATCCCTATATCCTGTGATTATGTCAAACCTTTTATGTAAAAATTACTTATTGAGTTGGTGAATTTTTAAAAAAATATTCGATTATCATCTCCAGTAATTTCTGAGATACGATTCTTTAAATTGCTTCAAACTTTTTCGATGGGCTGTATAAATGTGTTTTGTATTTTAATTCTTTAAAAAGAAGTTATATATATATATATATAAACAACATGTCGTGAGTGATTCTAATCAAAGCCAAGCAAAAGCTACTGAAGATAAATTGATAAAAATTTGTATATACGTTCTTCTTACGGTGTAAGTACATACCAAGAATGAATTTTTTGAAATTTCGAGTTTAAATGGTTAAAATTAAGTAACAATGAAATTTACTACTTTTTGAATTTATCGATAACAAATGAAGATATAAACTTGATTTTTGGTCTATTTAATCTTCATGTAAATATATAAAAATTAATTTCTAAATTTTTTGAAATTTCTAGTTTGAAGGATTAAAATGGATTTTAAATTTTTTTTTTTGTAACCCGGCTGTATTTTCATTTTCTCTGTTATAAATGTCGGTATAAACATGATTTTTGGTGTGTATAATTTTCATATTAATATCTAAAAAAATAATTTAATTATATTATTCTACGGAAGTCAAAAGAAAAGGTGGTACGGGAAATATTATTGTCGTCATGATATTTGGAATTTACTATAACATTTTTTTATATTAGAATAAATATTACGACACTATCGTGACCTGTTAAAATTAATAATATTTTTAAAAAAATTACGCCTATTAATTTACCAAAATAAAGGTAAAATATGATAGGCCTGTACTTAATAAAATTCTAATTTAAATAAAACTCTACAAAGAATCATATAATAATAGTTAATTTTAAAAACAATACATAAACCTCGTTTAATTTTGTAAGCAGCACGTATTATAAATGCTGTTTGTCTATTAGCAAAACAAGAACTTGAATAAATTAAAATATAACACGCATGGATGTGGGCTATTAATAATGCACTATATACAGACACACACATACATATTATATATATATATATATATATATGTATATATATATATATGTGTGTGTGTGTGTGTGTGTGTGTGTGTGTGTGTGTGTGTGTGTGTGTGTGTGTGTGTGTGTGTGTGTGTGTGTGTGTGTGTGTGTAACATTAATTAAATATCATTAGTAAAGCATTCATTACAACATACATCTAATTGTTTTATATAAGTAATAAAACCTAACTTTTGATTACCAATTAGATATACATTCAAATTAAATTAAGTACATAAATGTTCTACGCTTAATAAATCATATAAGTGACGTCAACGTAATGCTACTGATGAATTTTAATTTAATGTTTAATTTCATAATAATGTTAAAAACTGGTTTTTAATATAACATTAATCATATTATATTTCTGTAAATAATTTTGTACAGCTTTGTTTAGATGATTCGATCATCTAGCTGTACAACAGAATGACAATCCCAGAAAATGCAACATTTATTTTTTTGTTACTTCCATGTACGATCTAAAGGAAGTATTGTGAACGTGAAAAATTTCGGTTTCAGATTTCAACATAAATAACAATTTTGACAAGATCTGAATCCATTTTGTCTAGATTTTGCGTGACGTCTGAACGTATGTATCTATGTACGTACGTACGTGTGTATCTCGCATAACTCAATAACGATTAGTCGTAGGATGTTAAAACTTTGGATTTTGGACTATTGAAACATCAAGTTGTGCACCTTCCCTTTTGATTATAATCGACTGCACCAAAAAAGCCCAAAATAAAAAAAAAATTGGATTTTGTACGTTTTTTTAATTGCCGTAATAAAACCTCATTGAGACCTTTTCAACGATATATATCATAACTGGTACTTATCATTGGTTTCAGAGTTATAGCCAAATAAAATTTTAATTATTTAAACATTTCATCTTACCAAGAGAGAACATATAGAGTCGAATCAGACTCCATCTTTTTTCTTAAATTTTTTTTAAAAATTTAAATATATTGATTTATTAATAATTATTAACTTCTGATTGCAAAAAAATGCAATTCAAATAATTGAATAAGACGTTGCGGGTTCTTAAACACAAGTTGTAACATTTATTGAAGAATTGCAGCGACTTATCGTTCAATTAAGGTCTGCAATTCAGGAACGGTGTGAGGATGAGTTTTGTAAGCGGTATTATTAAGATATCCCCACAAGAAATAATGAGGAGGGGATAAATCTGGAGACCGATTGGGTTACAGATGCATCGAAATCACTTGTCCCTGAAAACACTGAACCAAGAAAGTCATAGTATTGTTGGCTATATGGGCCGTAGCATTGTCCAGCTGAAATCACATTTAATCTAGCCGATCTGCAGGTGGTTTGTCTAGCATTTCTTCCACCACCACCCCATTCGGTCGCCCTAAAGCATAAGACCGAATGTCCGTCCCTTAAACCGCTACTGTGCCTCAAAACGGTTTAGCGACCAGTGTCCTAACTAGTTCCTAGAGTTAACCTAAAAGCGTGAGTGGAATAAGCGTGGTGCTACACACCACTCGCTTGCGTGTCCCACCGCCCACTTGTCATATATTGCTAAAATGGGTAGGCGCACCCCGTCTACATACTAAAATATACGATGACTTGTCAATAAATTAAAATTTATTCCGTCAAGCACAGCAATTTTCTGCCACGCCTAGGTCGCTGAATGACAGCAAGTATGTGTCCCCCATATTATAATAGAGCTTGGAGCTATATTTGACCGACGGCTAGCCATTTCTCGAGGGTAGCATACTACAGCAAGCAGTAAGTCTTATATCCCTTAAAAGACCGTTGAACAAAGCAACGGCATCAAGGAAATCCCACACGGTCCGACAATACGGATCATGCCACACTGAGCCGCTTATGAGTGGCCAATTTTCCCTTTGACCTCTAAGTTCCAGGGTGGTCTGAGTTCTGGTCCCCACCCCCAAGAGCTGGGCAGTCAAACATCATATGTTAGTTCGACTGGACTTCCCCGCAGACGCACAGCTCATCACCTGCCAGGTGGAACCGAAAAAATATTGGTTCAAATTCGCGTTTTTAGAGAGCACTTGAGCTCCCGTTGCTCTTAAAAACGAACTAGAGGCGTACCGTTCCCCGAAGTCCTGTATAAATCTATACAAGGACCTATCCTTAACGGTGGCGTACCATTCTTGCTGGGATGCTTCTATTGCGAGACTGTAAAGCCACCTCCGTAGGCGGGAGATGGAACACTGTTCAAAATTTAGAACCGGTGCATTGCGATCACCGTTCCCCTTCGGTACAGGCCCGGCTCGAAATCGCATCCCATATATCTCGGCCTCCTACGTCTTTGCAATTTCCATATGGTGAAAATTCGGACAACCATTCCTACTAAATCGATTGGGAAAGCATTTCCCAATACACGGTGGTAGCCTCATAGGAAGTTGTTTTAAACAGATCAGTGCATACGATTAAGGCTCTGCGCTAGATAAATCTTAAATTTTGAATAAGTGCTCGATTTCTTTCCAACCTATACGCCCAAAGGAACGCAGTATAAGAGGTCATACTTTAGAAGATACCTCGGTACACCATTTAGAAATTACTGATCGACAACCTGTAATTCTTCCGAGCAATCCTTTTAAGCTTGTGCATCAGAGAGACTGCGTCCGCCACTACTTGTGATTGCTAAACAGTAATGTCTCATCGAACAAAACACCTAAGTACTTATGAACTCTAACTCGGCTGATTACACAGCCATTATACTTAATATGGAGGTTACGACTGTACGATAATTTTTCTGCACCCTTGAGAAGCATATGCTTCTTCTTGGGCACAGAAATCTTTATTTTTGTATGTCTATCCGACTCTCTACAGTTCACAAAGCCGTCTGCACCCGGTCTTCTAGCTGTGATCGTGAATTAGCACGAACTAATAGAAGACAGTCATCGGCGAAAGCCTGGACCGTGACCTCTTCTGGGAATGTCAATCCCAGAAATCCGTCGAATAACAGGTTCCACAGCAGGGGACTGAGAACGGAACTCTGCGGGCTTCTCCTGGTGACAGCTTTTTCCACAACTAGGTGCGCATCCTTAAGCAGAACCGTACGGTTAGACAAATAGTCACGTACCACGGCCTGCAGGGTTATGGGAACATTGCGGCGTTTTAACTCAGAGAACAGAATTCCAACACAAGGAAGGAAATGCTGCCTCTATGTCAATAAAAATTGCCAAACCATATTTACAGTCGGCGCTTTCCACATCGGCAAGAACATTTAAGACGCAATTCTCGGTGCTAACCACATTCATGAAGCCGTATTGGCTTCGATTGAGAAAATCGTTCATGTCGATGTTTTCCCAGAGCCGTTCCACAACCAGCCTTTCAAGCAACTTGCCGATTACCGGCAAGAGGCTGTTGGGTCGATAACTGCCGACCTCACTCGGAACCTTTCCTGACCAGCCTCACCAAAGCCACCTTCCAACAAGTTGGAAAGCAATCCCAGCTAAGACACCCCGAGAACAGCTTGCGAAGAGGCTCTCTTATGACAGTCAGCAGATAAAAGAATATATCAGGGTCAAGCTGGTCAATCCCTGGTTCCTTTCTCAGTGCCATTCGAGAAACCACTCGTACTATATCTACGGGATCCACAGCCCGTACGCCAGGGAACGATGTCTCACCCGCCCTGATGCCGATTTTTGCTTTGCCCTCTAGACCATCTTGGAAAGAGAGAATCCAGGAACGCCTGGTAAGCCGCCACAGATGTTAACGTGTGGTCCTGACAATCAAACCCGCATCAAAAATGGACAGCACATGCAATGGTTTTGGCCGGAAACATGACTTCGGGAGCTGCGAGGGGCTGTGTTGCAACTCACGCATAGAGTATTGTCAAAATTTGAATTTTGCTTCCTTGATAGCAGGAACGTACTGATTACGGGTGTGGCCTGTACATCCTCAAACTCTCAGCGCCCACGTTGTCAATGATAATCCCCATCAAGGGGCGACGCTGGTATCTTCTACTCACGGTTCTAACTCTTGCGTGCAGCACTCTCAGGTCAGAGGACCTTCATTCTTTCCCGGGTTTCCGCCTGCGTCTAACAGACGGCTCCCCGGAAGCGGAGGTCCCGACGGCTCTAGGCACTCGCCTATCATCTGATTGGCTACTACCCAAGGGTCCGTCCATTGACCTAGGCCGCCGTAGGACCCTATCGCAGCCAATTTTGATGGCCCGGCCGAGTTGTTCAGCCATCAATTCCATCTCCTCTCTGTGCTCCATGCGCCATTCCAACCCCTGTAAGGCAGCCGCATATTCGGGCCGCAGCCTGTCCTTATTCAGGCCCCTTAGGTTGTTATAGTGACCCGCATCTGGAGCTCTTAGACAATCTCCGTAAGCGATCTCATAGGTTATAAGCTTATGATAACTCACACTGGCCTCGGGACAGATAGTCCTACTACTTGTATTCCTAAGCAGATGCCCGTCACCAAGGTTACGTCGATGTAACTTTCTCCCAGTTCGGAAGAGAAAGTCGGCGGTTGTTGTGTCTCGTTAAACAAGTGTAGGTTTGTGGATTCTACAAACTGTGCGGGAACAGATAGCTTTTACCAATTTTTGCACAATTTGCTTGTAGCCATCACTGTTAACTGTGCCGTGAAATAACGTCATGAAGATTCGCCCAAGTGAAATCGCACACCAAACATCCACTTTTTATCGGTATAACTGATGTGGATTTCCGTACACCAAATGCGTCAATTTTGTACGTTTACTATACATCAAGATGGAAATACGCCTGTCAGACCAGAACCGATCATCGAGTTCATCTCCATCTGAGTTACAAACCACTGACAGAAAGCTACGCGTTTTCTAGTGTCTGCAGGCAACAATTCGTGAACATCACGAATTCTGTACGGATGCAGTGAATTTTTGCCTGTTTTTATTTCTTCCACTAAATCTAATAAAAATTATTAATAATAGTAAATTAATGAAACTTATTAGCTTGCATTATGTTGCGAGCTACGTACTGCCGGGTTAATTATCTGCAATAACTCTATTGTTTATCAACGGATTTTTACAAATGAGATGTCGTTTTGTTCAAAATAGAATGCTTAACAAATTGTATAATAAGTTAAAATTTGATCGAACAAATAATTACAATGATATTGAAGATTAAAAAATTAAGGTGGCTGTAATTTTGTAATGATCGAAGGTGACGTTTTTATTTTTTATTTTGTAGAATAATACACTAGTCTTAGATTTATTAAATTTAATTAAAGTAGGCCTCAGATTAATAGTAGAAGGAAGATTAAAGAAAAACAAACCAACATACTTGGCGTTTATAGACCTAGAAAAGGCATTCGATAATGTAGACTGGAATAAAATGTTCAGTATTTTAAAAAAATTAGGGTTCAAATGCATAGATAGAAGAACAATTGTTAACATGTACAGGAACCAAACAGCAACAGGAACAATTGAAGAACATAAGAAAGAAGCCGTAATAAGAAAGGGAGTCCGACAAGGATGTTCCCTATCTCCGTTACTTTTTAATCTTTACATGGAACTAGCAGTTAATGATGTTAAAGAACAATTTAAATTCGGAGTAACAGTACAAGGTGAAAAGATAAAGATGCTACGATTTGCTGATGATATAGTAATTCTAGCCGAGAGTAAAAACGATTTAGAAGAAACAATGAACGGCAGAGATGAAGTCCTCCGCAAGAACTATCGCATGAAAATAAACAAGAAGAAAACAAAAGTAATGAAATGTAGTAGAAATAACAAAGATGGACCACTGAATGTGAAAATAGGAGGAGAAAAGATTATGGAGGTAGAAGAATTTTGTTATTTGGGAAGTAGAATTACTAAAGATGGACGAAGCAGGAGCGATATAAAATGCCGAATAGCACAAGCTAAACGAGCCTTCAGTAAGAAATATAATTTGTTTATGTCAAAAATTAATGTAAATGTCAGGAAAAGATTTTTGAAAGTGTATGTTTCGAGTGTCGCTTTATATGGAAGTGAAACTTGGACGATCGGAGTATCTGAGAAGAAAAGATTAGAAGCTTTTGAAATGCGGTGCTATAGGAGAATGTTAAAAAAAATCAGATGGGTGGATAAAGTGACAAACACGGCAAATAGATGAAGAAAGAAGCATTTGGAAAAATATAGTTAAAAGAAGAGACAGACTTATAGGCCACATACTAAGGCATCCTGGAATAGTCGCTTTAATATTGGAAGGACAAGTAGAAGGAAAAAATTGTGTACGCCGGCCACGTTTGGAATATATAAAACAAATTGTTAGGGATGTAGGATGTAGAGGGTATACTGAAATGAAACGACTAGCACTAGATAAGGAATCTTGGAGAGCTGCATCAAACCAGTCAAATGACTGAAGACAAAAAAAAGACAAAAAAAAAAAAATTAAAGTAGGTTTAACTGTTTCTGAGAAAATCACAAATTGGCATCCAGAAGAAAAACAAAGCAATATAGGATTTATGTGATATAAACTTTTTTGCTCATTTTCGTGTACTGAATCAGTACCTAAATTTCGGGGAATGCTCACGTCGTATGTGATGTATAAATCATAAATAAGTAATAAAACACACGCATTCATGCACAAACACGCTCGCACGCGCAAGCGTCTTCATGTATATAAGGGTGAAAAAATTCAAGGGGTAAGGGTCAAAGAAGCAAAAGAATATAAAAAAGGTAGAAAAAATATGTAAATAAAAAATAAAAGGAAATTATGAATTTAGATATGATTTATAATACTTACAAAACAAAACGTAAAGGACCAGTTGATAAGTGTTGAGGCAGCAATGGATATTAAAACTTAAGACTTTGGAGTATATAAAATAAAGAAGAACACTCCTCTCTGGAAAAAAAAACAAATGTACAGAATTCGTATATACATAATAGCGTATATTTCTAACTCATTCCGTATAATACATATATAAAATGTATATATGAATATGTATATATCTTACAGGTTTGTTTTATTTTTTTTTTTAAATATAGGTTTAGGTTTAAAACTAAAGATAAAAAGAGAGAGGATGTGAGAGAGTTATATGTGATTTGCAATGGTAAACAAGAATGAAACAGTTCCAGCATGTGGTCTGGCGTTTACTGCTCTACAGTGTCATCTTTATATTAAAAAAAAAATCCAACACACAGCTCAAGACTAACTAAATTCATATCTCTTCTGTAAAAACCTGGTCTGTTATATATGTCTGCTCCCCGAAAAACAACAGCACACCAATATATATATATATATATATATATATATATATAGTAACCAGTTAACGTTTTATTTATTACCTCCTAAGACTTTAATTTCATTCATTCAGTTTAAAATTTTTTGTTATTTCGTTTTAATAAAAAATAAATTTATATAAGATATATATTTCGTTATTTCAAATTCTTTAGTTATTATTTTATGACAATTTTATATTATTTTTTCCACGTTTATGGTTTTTTATAAGTTAAAGCCCACTCCTCATTAAATCCTTTTAAATAAATTTAAAAAAAATATATAAATAAAAAAGTATGGAAACAATTTTTTTTTTCAATTTTTCCCTTTTATTTTGAAATTGTTTCTTAAAATTATATCTCCTCCACAAATTATTGTAACTGAAAAATTATTTTACCTTTAAAATCATATATAATGAGAGAATTTTTAAAAATAATTATAAAGTAATGGTAGCATATCTAGTTTTTATACAGAAAGGTCCGGGTTCAAATTATTTTATTATTGTATGATAATTACTTTAAAAATACCACTTTTTTAAGTAAATTCTTAAACTGAAATAATAATGTATTTCTTTTTTTTTATTGTCTTCAGTCATTTGACTGGTTTGAAACAGCTCTCCAAGATTCCCTTATCTAGTGCTAGTCGTTTCATTTCGGTATACTCCTATACATCCTACATCCCTAACAATTTGTTTTACATATTCCAAAAACGTTGCCTGCCTGCACAATCTTTTTCCAGGATGCCTTAATATGTGGTCTTCCAAATGCTTCTTTCTTCATCTATTTGCCGCAACACCTCTTCGTTTGTCACTTTATCCACTCGTCTGATTATTAACATTCTCCTATAGTACCGCATTTTAAAAGCTTCTAATCTTATCTTCTCAGATACTCTATTATTATTATTGCAATGTATTTCAATATTGAAATATTTATTTTTAATTAAAAAAAAAAAAATTATAAAGCGATTGATAACAGTACTAAACAGTAGACTTCCCCAGAAGAATTCCCCATAAGAATGTTAAATATTCTATAGATATTCATTGAAGAAAACTAAAATTAATCATTTTACTAGATTATATTTTCGTTGCCATGGTGATAGAAATCTCTTATACAGAGTTATCATAAAAGAATGGTGCGGTTTTGAACATGCTTTAAATTAAAATCGAATTACTTACAGTTTATATTTTTTATTTTTCAAATTTGTCGTGTCAAAATTTTTTTTACATAAATAATAAATTTCAATATGTGCGTCCTTAGTCGCTCGACAAATGTCCAAACGATACTCAACTTCTCTCCAAACATTAGTTAACATTTCTTCGTTAATAGTTGTCATTGCTTCATTAATCCTGTTTTTTAAGCGGTTAAGGTCGCGAATTTTATGTGTATAAACAACGCTTTTGATGTAGCCCCACAAGAAAAAATCGCAAGGTGTCAGGTTTGGACTCCTTGGAGGCCAAAGTACATGTCCTTGCCGGCCTATCCATCGATCTCCAATTTTTTCGTTCAAAGCGTCCGTGACCGATGCATTGAAATGTGGGGGAGCACCACCTTGTTGGAAATGAAGTTGATGAAAGTTTTCGAGTTCATCCGGCTGAGAAAAACAATAATCGGTTAACATGTCAAGATACGCAACACTCTATTAATTGTTTTTTCAGCAAAGAAGAAAGGCCCTATTACACGATTTTTCATCGCACCACACAAAACATTAACTTTAGGCGAATCGCGTTGTTTCTCGATAATTGCGTGTGGGTTTTCAGAGCCCCATATCCCTGAATTGTGTCTGTAAAAATTATATCGTCTAAAAATGATTCGTTTTCACTTATTCTGTCCGACATTTCAATAGCTAAATTGTAACGTTTTACACCATGCATGTAATTTCAGTTTTTTACGTAAAACTTTGTGAACTGTTGATTTTGGAATACCTTAATTCGACGCTTCGACGGGGGATGGACTTCCCAGGACTTCTAATTGCCGATCGTCTAATTAGTTCAGCCGTTTCGTTTGGTATACTTGGTCTGCCGGATGATTTCTGTTTCTTAACCGATCCGGTATCTTCGAATCGTTTGAACCGACGCGTTATGTTATTTTTGTGCGGCGGATCTCTTCCGAATTCACGTCGAAACGCACGTTGAACTAAAATTACGGATTTTAATTCGGCCATCAATAAAACACACTTTGCTTTGCCTTTATCCGAGAACATAGTAACTCACCGCAACAACAATACAAGAACTGACGTTGTGGTTACAACTGCTGATAGACTAATTTTCGGGTTGGAGGCTTTCAGGGATACCAATATAACATCTATAAATTTTTCTACAATCTTCCTTTTTCTTTTCTTTTTCCTGTTTAGCCTCCGGTAACTACCGTTTATAATTCTTCAGAGGATGAATGAGGATGATATGTATGAGTGTAAATGAAGTGTAGTCTTGTACACTCTCAGTTCGACCATTCCTGAGATGTGTGGTTAATTGAAACCCAACCACCAAAGAACACCGGTATCCACGATCTAGTATTCAAATTCGTGTAAAAATACCTGGCTTTACTAGGACTTGAACGCTGTAACTCTCGACTTCCAAATCAGCTGATTTGGGAAGACGCCTTAACCACTAGACCAACCCGGTGGGTTCCTACAATCTTCCTATGAATTACTGAAACCGCACCATTCTTTTATGATAACCCTGTATAAAAGAGAACGTCTTGAATGATTCACTGACTCAATCAACGTACAACCAGAAATATTATAGTTATAGACTTGAAATTTTCAGGGAACCTTCGAATCTTTAAGTAGGCATGCACTAAGAAATTTTGCGTAATTTTGATTTTAAGGGGTTCAAATCGATAAAAAACTAAATTTCATCTTAACAGCGCTATCTGTTGGACGTAAAACCAACACTCACTATACTAAATATAATGATTCCATTGTAATCTTTCCGATATGTGTCCGCTGTAGACTAAAAAACTACTGGACCGATTTACATGCGGGGAAGAACGGAGAAAGGGAAAAATCGGAAAAGATAAAAGGGAAGAAGGGGAAAATGGAAAAATGGAAAACGGGAAAAGTAAATGGAAAGGGAAAGGGAAAAGAGGAAAAAGAAAAGAGGAAGGGGGAAAGGAAAATAAGGGAAAGAGAAACGGGAGAAGGAAAGGGAAACGGGAGAAAACGGGAAGGGAGAGCGAAGCGAGATCGAAGCGAGAGCGAAGCGAGACATGACTCTCTGATCGTGAAGGGAAACGCAAATAACCATAGAGCACGGGTGAAGCCGCGATGGGGATGCTAAATTTGGGATTGTAATAAATTTTTTATTTATCTTTAATTGTCATATTAAAAAAAAACATTGCGAGTGGAGCTACATCTATATTGTGGGCGATGTCGCAACGGGGTATGCGACATTCGCACGATACGCGGATACGCACGGAGTGTTGCGTATCTTGACACGTTAACCGATTATTGCTTCCCTCAGCCGGATGAACTCGAAAACATTCATCAACTTCATTTCCAACAAGACGGTGCTCCCCCGCACTTCAATGGATCGGTCACGGACGCTTTGAACGAAAAATTTGGAGATCGATGGACAGGCCGGCAAGGACACGTACTTTGGCCTCCAAGGAGTCCATACCTGACACCTTGCGATTTTTTTCTTGTAGAGTTACATCAAAAGCGTTGTTTATACACAAAAAATTCGCGACCTAAACCGCTTAAAAAACAGGATTAATGAAGCGATGACAACCGTTAACGAAGAAATGTTAACTGGTTTGGAGAGAAGTTGAGTATCGTTTGGACATTTGTCGAGCGACTAAGGCGCACATATTGAAATTTATTAATTACGTAAAAAAATGTTTGAGACGACAAATTTGAAAAATAAAAAACATAAACTGTAAGTAATTCTGTTTTAATTTAAACCATGTTCAAAACCGCACCATTATTTAATGATAACTCTGTATAATATGAAATAATCTGTTAAATTTCGATAAGCCGGTTAAATTTATAAATGCCCATCGGATTTTTTTTTATAAAATTTTTAAGGTATCTCATAACAAGTCGGTTGAAAATTAATCACAGCGTATTACTTTCTGCAAATATTTTTGAATAAATTTTCATTTTATACTTAAATTATTATTGATATATCAGTCTTACAGGTAAAAGTATAACTGGAGTTGGTATATGTGTGCTACGGTAATCTTTTACCTAAACCTACAATAAAAATTCGTTTTATGTTTGCATATTTATATATGAGAGCATAGATGAAAAGCCGTAACAAATCATATGAAAATCAAGGGAAGTATGTATCAAAAAATTCGAAAATACTGCGCCTTCGGAAATAAAATTTTTCTTGATTTTTCAAAAGAGCACGTTTCCAAAGAACAAAGCCAAATTTTAGTTTTCTTAACTATTCAATTATTGTAAAAAAACAGCGATAAGAGAACTGTAAAAAAAAAAATTGAAAATTAAAATTCATAATATCACGCGAAATTAAATCTCCGTAAAAATATTATATAGAATGAGCTGGCTATAACACGCAACTGATCATCTTTAACTAAACAACTGTTACGATGTTGTCGACTGTAGATTTCTTTCTGTACTCCAAAGCCGGATTCGTTTTAAAAACTAAATATAATTGATTACCATGTTAAAAGTGGAACCACAATTCACCGGGCAAAATGAACCTTGTCATATTTTTATAATTTTTTAAAATGTCTTAAGACCGCCTCTACAATCCCCGCCCACAACAACACATCGAACCATATTTCGTTCATATGGTTCTACCACCTACTCGTTTACATATCATTTATAATGTATAGGGTATATTTTTTCCTTTTTTTTCTAGTAAAACGTTTTAGGGTTACAAAATTAGAAAATATTTTCTACTTCCTTTACAACAAAATTAAAAAAAAAAAAAAATTTAAATGTCGGTATAAATTTTAAATAAAAAGAAATCTAATCAATATGACATTTTTAGATCTAAATTTTTATATAAAAATCTATTTATACTAAGAAAGGAACGGTCGAATATTATATTCTTAATATTCTTTATTAATTGAAAACGAAAAAGATTGTAATTCCTGAACAAAGATCCTTCTATTTTTTGTAATTTGCTAAATGTGAATCTACAATTACAGTTCGATGTGCGTTCCGTAGATAGGTTCATTACTCACAAACACACACAAAACTTATTTTAAAATACTTATCATTCTTTTTTTTTTATTTTTTTTACTTTTAAGACCATAGTAGTTACATTTAAGACCATAGTAGTTACATTTAAGATCACTTTAGTTCATTTTTTGGCAAGTTCTTTCTTTTCTTTCTGATTTGTCGTTTTTCAGCTTTTCATTTTTGCCAGTAATTTCTAAGGGTGTCAGATCTTTTTGCCCTTTCTTGTACAGAGTATATTATTGTTTTCTTGGGTTTTTATAGGAATCTTGTTTCTTTTATTTTTTTAATTTCTCATAGTTTCCGGTTTTCGTTTTTAGGTTTTCACAGGTTATGTCTAATTCCTCCATGCCTTTCTGTACTTCGTATAATCAGTTCGGTCTGCTTTTCTTGTTCCAGAAAAGTTCAATTATCCGTCTGATAAGTCTGGTCTCTTCCGTTCTGAAAATATAGAAAGGAAATTCTATTCTTTATAAATTTATTAGTTATCGGCATGATCGTTTTGTAAATCTCTTCGTTTGGAATAATTCTTTAAATCCCGTCTTTTTTAATGTTTTTCCCGATGCATCGTCGTAGAATCTGTCTTTCAATCTTTTCCAGTTTGTCGGTAAACCTTGTCTGGTACGGTCCAAATACGGTTTCGCATCCGTAAAGTATTTCTGGTCGGATAACCGAGTTATAATGTCTTATTTTTATGTTTATGGACATGCGTTTTTTGTTATAGATGTTTTGTGGTTTTATTGTGGCTTTGATGAGTTTATTTATTCTTTCATTCCAGTTTGGATTTTCTTTGAGGTTGTGTGTGATGTTTTCCCCCAAATATTTAAAGTTTTCTACTAGTTCTATGTCATTATTGTTTATTTTTACTTTGTTTATGCAGAGAGGGGTCTCTCACCATAATTTCGGTTTTTTCGAATGAAATCTTTAGACCAATTTATCATTTTATTTAAATATAGTATTTTTAATATAATTAAATAAGTGAACGCGCTTATACCGTATTTAATTCGCGCTGTACTAACGGCGACGGTCGACACTAACTAATGTAATATCACAAGTTACATAAAACAAATTTCGCCTGTAAGGTCGACAGACCGGTTTAGTCATGAGGCTTAACGTATCAGGTACCGAGTCGACCGGGTGATTGAGTTCGAGACCTGGCCAGACCAAGTTACATTTTTGCACTTTAAATAGTAAAGTGACCTGTGACCTCATAACATACCTACATAGCAGCATATCTATAACATATCGTTACAACATATCTATATGGCAGCATTGTGTTCCACATAATCTCTTCAGTGACCACATGTTCTAGGATTGTTGATGTCTCGTTTAGTTTTTGTGTTATTGTTATTTGCATGCAACCCACCAGGTTGGTCTAGTGGTTAACGCGTCTTCCCAAATCAGCTGATTTGGAAGTCGAGAGTTACAGCGTTCAAGTCCTAGTAAAGCCAGATATTTTTACACGGATTTGAATACTAGATCGTGGATACCGGTGTTCTTTGGTGGTTGGGTTTCAAATTAACTACACATCTCAGGAATGGTCGAACTGAGGCTGTACAAGACTACACTTCATTTACACTCATACATATCATCCTCATTCATCCTCTGAAGAATTATCTAAACGGTAGTTACTGGAGGCTAAACAGGAAAAAGAAAGATGTTATTTGAGTGCAACGTATTTAACTGTTAGTATAATTTTTGTAATGCGAGATTTTTTTAATGATTGATTTGGTGTAAAGTTTTAAGACATTTTTTAGGGTGAGGGTGCGATTCTGCAAACTATTTTTTGCAAATATTGTTAATTTTTAATTGTTAACAAATGTGCCTAAGAAAAATATGACCATAGTTAGACAAAATCTGGAGATACTGATTGTAACATTGCTCTACAGCCTTACCCTTTTGACCTTTTAATTTGAAAATTTAATGGTATAAATGTCTCATATATAGAAGTAATCTGACCGATTCGTTCGAAATCGGTCCAGTAGTTCTGGAGATATAAATACGGTGATTTAAAATGCGACAACGAACACATACACGAACATACGAAAATTAACATCCGGAAATTTCTATCCGGTTTTTTGGATTCCTTAGATGTATAAACGTCAAAATCCGGTAAAAATCGCATATGCCCAAACTGGATCGATTACAGTACTTTCTCTCCCAGAGCTACAGCTCTGCTATACCGCTATCTAGACGAGAAAATAAAAATTAAACATAGATATTTAATCGTGAAGAAAATAAATTTATTTTGAAATTTTAGAGTATGAAATTATAGGAATATCCGATTTAAGTAGTGAATAAGGGAGAATATAAAAAATGAAGTCTAGAACAAGTCGTGAGTCTTGTGAAGGGATAAAGAGGGCCGCTAAAGGGCGTTGTGAAGGGGATGATATTTGTGTTCATAGCAGAGTACACTTGTTTACCTCATTCAGCAATAGTTGTTATGATAAATCAAGTCGAGTTGAAGTAGGTTTTCTATATATATATATAACAGAAAATGGTGGACGGGGTTAAAAAATGAAATGTATTAAAGAAGGGGGTAAAAGAAATATATAGTATATAATAGAGCAACCCTTATCTCTTCCATAATTACATCTTGCAGGACACAGCAGGGGAAGAATGGTTTTTTTATTTTATAAAAAATGAGTTCTGTTCAGGTTAACCAATAGGATGAAACGTGCGTGATACATGCTACTTTGTCTAATTCCCCCACCCCTTTCTGTGTATCTTACAATTTACCCTTATTCATTCTCTAATATTATTTTGTCTTTTTTTTATCTATGTATATATTTTCTCCCTTTATAAATTATTTATATAAGAGAAAAAATGATATGTTAATTCATCATTACGTTATACCCATCCTAATTCGTTTTACCAATCTTAATTAATAATCTGAAGTTTATTGTTGCTATGATACATTTATTAATTATGCAAGCAAGAAACCCCATACATTTGTTGTAACCTATCCTTCTTTGAAACAAATTAATTTAAAAAGCAAACTTTATTCTTATCTTTAAATAACGGTAGAAATTTTGATTTGGAATGAAATAATTTTGCTGAACGATACATAATCATATTTTGTTACCAGCGTCAGAGCAGTTCAATTCAGTTTTATTTTCGCTTTCGCGTCTATAGCGATATATGCTTCTATTACGGCTATATCTATAAAGGAAGGTGGTAGGTAAATAGATTTACCTACCAAAAATAGATTTAAGTTTTGTGCCTTACTTTTGTTTTTGTCTCTTCAGTCATTTGACTGGTTTTATGCAGCTCTCCGAAATTCCTTATCTAGTGCTAGTCGTTTCATTTTAGTATACCCCTATCCTATATCCCTAATAATTTGTTTTAGATATTCTAAACGTTACATATTCCTGCACAATTTTTTCCCAGAATGCCTTAATTTGTGGCCTATAAGTCTCTCTTCTTTTAACTATATTTTTCCAAATGCTTCTTTCTTCATCAATTTGCCGTAATACCTCTTCATTCATCACATTATCTACCCATCTGATTTTTAACATTCTTCTGTAGCACCGCATTTCAAAAGCTTCTAATCTTTTCTTCTCAGGTACTTCGATCGTCCAAGTTTCACTTCCATATAAAGCTACGCTCCAAACATATATTTTTAAAAAGTTTTTCCTGACGTTTAAATTAAGTTTTGATGTAAACAAATTATATTTCTGCTATTCTACATTATATATCGGTCCGGTTTCGCCCATCTTAAATAACTCTACTTTCTAAATAAAAACATTTTTCTACCTCCGTAATCTTTTCTCTTACTATTGTACCTTAAAAATCATTAAAAAAAATTGATTTAAATAAATTATAAATTATCGGCAAAGAACAAATTTATTCCATTGTTCTTAAGTTTATAAAATCTACTTGTCAAACGAACGTTTCTGCGTATGTACATTTGTAGAGACTTTTTATTATAGGCAACTGAAGATAGCTGTATAAATCGTAAAACTACCTCTAAAACGAGAAGTATGCTTGTGTTTTCACCACGAACAAAAACTCAGTCAGCTACAGAGACGGTACAGTCATACTCAAAATTATTGATAAAAGCTTCTCCAATTGCGTGATTTTTTAAGGGGCATATTTATAATTTGATATAGAGAATACATTTATGTTATAATGTTACACAATTACACGATAATTCGCGTCACAGTTCTTGTGCTGACTGTACAAGCACTGACGTTGATGACACGAACCAAATTACGGAATGAAATGCGCACGCGCTATTACTAACCTCGCCTTAAAGCAAACTTTCCGTGGCTTCGCGCCGGGTTTCTGTCTATAATCGAGTTTCCAAAAACGAACTACCAAAATCTCTTACAGAAGCTATCACGTAATGGTGAGCTTGGATGATCAGCCCGTACGTCATTTTTATACTGTTCTTTTCTGAAAAAATCGCACACCATGATTAGTCATCTCTTATTACCATAAATATGATGCAACTGTTGTTTACGAAGCAATGTAAATCAGCTGATTTTGAAGCCGAGAGTTCTAAGGTTCAAATCCTAATAAAGGCAGTTATTTTTCTGCGGATTTGAGTACTAGATCGAGGATACCGGTGTTCTTTGGTGGTTGGGTTTTAATTAACCACACATCTCAGGAGTAGCAATGATAATAATAACCTAAGCGAGTCAAAACTTGACCTATGAAATAAGAAGACCTCAACCGAATTTGTAAGTTATCTCAATAATTTTTTTATGTTTTTAAGTTGCAAAATCATTTTTGAATCACCGGGTATAATTCAAACTAACTTTTAAAAAGCAACACTTATCTTTATCAGATAGAGATGAAAGAATAATTTTTCATAATATTTACACCAAAAATGGTGACGCTAATCTTAAAGTTTAGAAATTTTCCTTAAGAGCATTAAAGTAGATTAAAGTTGTATTTCATGATTAAGGAATATATATCCTTTAAAACCATTTTTTTTTTTTTTTATTTTTTTATTGAAATCTGAAATTCAATTCTATGAAAACTCAATTGGGTTTTTTAAACCATCTCTATAAGGATTTAGAATTTGATTTTATATTTACGGTAACACAAACACAATGATTTTAACGTTATATATTCATTTAAACATTGTATTCGATTACCCAACATCATATTAATTTGGCTGTATAAATTTCACATTCATAATTTGAAGGCACAAAATCAAAAACATCTTAAAGAAGAAATTTAAAAATTTAATTTGTTACTTTCTTGTACGAGAAAAGAAAATATTGTGCGAAAGCGAAAAATTTCGGTTTTCAGATTTCAACGGAAAGACACCATCCCTAAATCCATTTTGGCTAGTTTCAGTGAGACTCTGTACGTAGGTATGTATGTAGTACTTACGTAGTATATATATCTCGCATAATTGAAAAACGATTAACCGTAGCATGTTGAAAGTTTGGGTTTAGGACTGTTGACTGCCATCGATTGAACCAAAAGTGTCCAAAAAAAGTCTCCTTTTTTTAAAACATTTTGACAAAAAAATGGCGTGAAATTGAGTATGGGTTGGACATTCTATTAGCGACAAAAGGCGCATATTTTGAAGTTTGTAAACAAACGTTGATATTCTTTCCTTTCTTCTGCCACAAACCGCACGACTGTAACTGTAATAGATTTGTTTTAATAAATGTTTGTAATTATGGAAAGAATTTATAGACACTTTTTTTCATTGTTTCTTGCAATATAAAAAAAAAAATTACCAAGAATTACCCCCATCATCATTATAGTTATTTAATCGATAACTACATAAAAGCTCTGTTGCTAGTATAATTAAATTTTTACATTATTAATTATATTTGTTTTTTTATTTTTTTATTTTTTTTTGTCTTCAGTCATTTGACTGGTTTGATGCAGCTCTCCAAGTTTCCCTATCTAGTGCTAGTCGTTTCATTTCAGTATACCCTCTACATCCTACATCCCTAACAATTTGTTTTACATTTTCCAAACGTGGCCTGCCTACACAATTTTTCCCTTCTACCTGTCCTTCCAATATTAAAGCTATTATTCCAGGATGCCTTAGTATGTGGCCTATAAGTCTGTCTCTTCTTTTAACTATATTTTTCCAAATCCTTCTTTCTTCATCTATTTTTTGCCGCAATACCTCTTCATTTGTCACTTTATCCACCCATCTGATTTTTAACATTCTCCTATAGCACCGCATCTTAAAAGCTTCTAATCTTTTCTTCTCAGATACTCCGATCGTTCAAGTTTCACTTCCATATAAAGCGACACTCCAAACATATACTTTCAAAATTCTTTTCCTGACATTTAAATTAATTTTTGATGTAAACAAATTATATTTCTCACTGAAGGCTCGTTTTGCTTATTGTATTCGGCATTTTATATCGCTCCTGCTTCGTCCATCTTTAGTAATTCTACTTCCCAAATAACAAAATTCTTCTACCTCCATAATCTTTTCTCCTCCTATTTTCCCATTCAGCGGTCCATCTTTGTTATTTCTACTACATTTCATTACTTTTGTTTTGTTCTTATTTATTTTCATACGATATTTCTTGCGTAGGACTTCATCTATGCCGTTCATTGTTTCTTCTAAATCCTTTTTACTCTCGGCTACAATTACTATATCATCAGCAAATCGTAGCATCTTTATCTTTTCACCTTGTACTGTTACTCCGAATCTAAATTGTTCTTTAACACCATTAACTGCTAGTTCCATGTAAAGATTAAAAAGTTACAGAGATAGGGAACATCCTTGTCGGACTCCCTTTCTTATTACGGCTTCTTTCTTATGTTCTTCAATTGTTACTGTTGCTGTTTGTTTTTTTATTAATAACCTATAATACGGTTGAATTATAAAGTTTTAATTTCGCGGGTGTAATCTGCATCATGATGAAACAGATTTTTATAATGATAAAGGAGTCAACGGATCAAAAGTCTACTCTTTTCCACTGTTGATCAATCAGAAATACAATCAATCTGTATTGATCAATCTTTCCCTTACTTGTACGAAGTAAAGGAAATATTATGATCGCGAAACATTTCGGTTTTCAGATTTCAACGGAAATATCAATTTTGACCATCCGTGAATCTATTTTGACTAGTTTCGGCGTGATGTCTGTACTTATGTATCTCGCTTAACTCAAAAACGATTAGCCGTAGGATGTTGAATTTTGGATTTACTACTATTGTAACATCTCGATGTGCATTTTCCCTTTTTCATTGCAATCAACTGCAGTAATAAGCCTTCATTGAGAGCTCTGCAACGATATATGTAAGTGGTACTTATTTTCGTTTGTTCCAGAGTTATAGCCAAATGAAATTTTAATTAATGAAAACGCATTTACTGTTAAAAATGAAATTCAAAATGACTTGAATATGCTGAAACTGTGGTTTACAATAAACGGAATGGCCCTGAGTATTAAAACTAAATTTGTTCATTTTACATTGAGTACCAGGTCTAAGCGTGTTGATGATATTTATTTTAAATGTAAACCTTGTCTTTTGGATAATAATTTTTGTGGTAACTGTATCCGAATAGAGCGGGTTGACCAACTAAAATATTTGGGTGTTTTGATGAGAGTGTCAACTGGAAGGCGCATATAACCAAGTATGAAGGGAGACGTGAATTCAGCGCTAAGGAAATTCTATTATCTTAAATATATTTGTCCAATTTCTGTCCTTAAAACAATATATTATTCAATTATTAATTCAAAATTGCAATACGGCATTTGCTGTTGGGGAGGTACGTATTTTTCTACTCTCAATTCTGTTATGATTGCTCAACAGAAGATTGTAAGAATTAAGTAAATAGATCTGAACCATTCTTCCCACTCTTTCAAAGATTGCAAATCTTACCATTAAGGTATATTTATGTTTATCGGGTTTTGCGGATATTCTATATTAGAGGAGGTTAGTTATATGAGGGGTAATAATAGTGTTTATTCAGGTAGGCTACAAGCACAGAACCGTGTAGCTATTCCGTTTCCGAAAAACGAGGCTTATAAACGCTTCTTCATTTATTGTGCCCCAAAGTTGTTTAATAAACTTCCAGTTTCTATAACATCCACAAATTCTCTACCGATCTTCTCCAAAAGTCTGAGACTATGGCTTTTGACGTTCCAGGATATTCAATTTCTTTTTAATTAACAAATTAAATTTTTCATTTTTCATTGAGCGACACTAATTTATTAGTCGTTGAATAATCGTAATTAAGTTATGAGTAAGTAAGTGTTAAATAAGTCGTTAAGTAATCGTGTAAACATTGAAGGTAAAGTTCTATATTATGTGTAATTTTCTTATAAATAATCCAATTAAATGAATCCAATTTGTTAGCATCCGTCTCAACTGATTAATTTAAGAACTGATGGTGACCTCAACACAGCTATGCGCTAAGGAGGCACCTATCCTTAGTACATATACTTTTATTTTTTAAGTAATTAACGGTAATAAATAATAAACCGTTAATCTAAGTTTTTTTGTTAGTCTCTTAAACTGTGCTTTTTTGTTTTTAGATCAAATCTAAGAATTTAATGTTAATTTTTAAGAATTAAAAATTTTTTAATGAAAATTCATTTAACTCTACGTTTAATTAATTAAATTAGTTTAAATGTAGTAGTAATCAAAAACAAAATTAAGGATATTGTGATTTTAATTAACTTAAGAGAAATTTTGTAAATTAGTTTATTAATGTTAATTTTATATTTTTCAGTTATCACAGTTATATATTACTGTATATTGTAAAAACATTCTTTTTTTTGTATATGTATTACGGAATAAAGAATTATTATTATTATATTTGCATCTTAAAGGGGAAGGCACATCGATTCGAATCAGACATCATCTCCTTTTTTTAAAACTCTTTTTTTTAAATTTAAATATATTGATTTTTTTATAATTATTAACGTCTCTAATTGAAAAAAAAGTTTTACGATAAATAATAATTCAATGATAAAAAAAAAAATCAGAAGTTATTAGTGAAATAAAATTTTATGTAACTTTCTTTAAAAAAAAAAAAAAAAAATGTGTATATGTCAATTTAATAGGCGTAAAAGGAAGTCATGTGGTGTCCACATCAGATTTCTCTGATAAGGAGAAATCGCCCCACTCGAAAAAATTCGAGTGGGGCTGTATCGGGGCGCACGGCCGTTGGTTTAACGTGAAACGTTACAGACCTTGAATGAAGTTCCTACGAGTTATAGACCGACCTACTTGTAGATTTAAATGGGAGAGCTTCCATCGTATATTTATTGAAAAAACTGCACGTTTCCGATGGAAAATTTTAATTCCTTCATTTGGCCAACTCTACAGATAAATTGGTCGGTCTGTATGTCAGCAACTCGCTTTTAATGTATCGGATTGAAATAAAAACGAAACATCGACTGCGTCCTAAATTTAATTTTAACATAAAACAGACAGTAAATGGTACATGATATTTATTTCGACTAATATTAGACGATAATTTTGTTCAAAATCGGTCTGTGATATGAGAAGCAAGAGACATAAGACATAATAAGCAGCGGTTGAAATGCTCGTGCCGTCGGCGTCGTTCACTGAGCGCGTCGTACCAGCTTTGCAACGCTCCCAAAACGGGCTCGCTCGCTCGGTACCGCACATCGAGGTACCTTTGCGTGGCCCATAATTTACCCTTTCCAACGATATGCGTAATTTACATTTCCGGCTTGTTTTTGCTAGAACTGAGGCTGAAATATTGAATTTTTATACTTTTTTGACGTCTGCTTTAATTTTTTACAAGTAAATATTGTCCAAAATATACTTATTATTGCTTTAATTTATCTATCTCGACAAATTCTAAACAGAAAGACACGAATGACCGCGCTATCACGTCTATGTCATCAGCTACACTGAATGGAAATGAGCCAGTTCAAAAAATAAAAATGGACACGATCGGCGAGTTTTGGCCGAATCGCGCTGTGTTCCCTGTTCACCAACACACTCGTCAGTGACGCAAACTCAAAGTCGTAACGGCGAACTGACCATGTAAGTTTATAAAATGACACCGGCATTTACGTCTCTGAGATTCTAAAGATTCGGTGTGATTCTAAAGACGTTTCACGTGAAAAATCATTACAGAATTCTTTCAAAACAAACTTAAATTTATCTAATTATGAAAATGGAAATTACTTTCTTGTCATCTCTAACATTTATATGTCGCAGGGAAATGATGAAAACTGAGATTTGATCAAATCCCATTTAGGTAAGCAGTCTAAGTTAAGGTAGATGATCAATTCACGGAAGATGTTAAAATTATAACTTTCTGGGTGATTTCCCTAAAGAAAGTAAGTGATTTTGAACAGGCGACATGATAAAGAACCTCTTTAATCAGACGAGGTTAGCGAGCGAAGCGAGCTAGGTTATGTTTGATTAGATTATGATGATTCCATGTAATGACGTATCGAGCACTATACCAATATAAACATAACCTACGCTCGCTTCGCTCCCTAACGTCGTCTAAATTAACTTTAAATATATATATTTTATCTATTTAGATGGCCAGTAGACAGCTTCATTGTATCCTGACTTGTATATAATTTTAACAACTTTCATTAATTGATAATCTATCTTAGCGATATGATCAAATATATATATATATATATATATATATATATATATATGAAGCACATTTAAAGCTTAAAAGTTCTGCAAGTACGTACGGAATTATTATAGTAGATATACTTTTAGAAAACCTCAATTATTTAAGATAAATAAATAATAAAAAATTAGTTGTACTTACAGATTCAATTTATTTAGCTACCATAAGTAAAAAAGAAAAAATAACAACCGAGTAAAAAAAAAGTGAATAATTGGTTAGGTGTAGCAGGAAATGAAGATGATGATCATTGTAGAAATGAAATGAGAAAAGAATGAAGTAAAAGAATAAAAGGAGAGAGTGAAAAAAATGGTGGTGGACAAAAACGTAAATTGGAAAAATTGGTGTAGAATGGAAGTGAACAGCGGGTGGTGCAAAACGATCGCAATGGTGTACAGCACATCTGCTGTTGTCTCAGGTCTCAGTTGAACTATTCTCAATTCTAGAAAAGGATGACTCGTTTTGGCCTAACCGTATCATTATACTTTGGCATTTATTTACACCGGTTTATTGCGTAATATTATATTGTTATATTTTACTTACTTTTACTGAATAATTAATTAAAAGACAACAGATGGTATATGTGTAATACAAGAGACGTAGTTTAATATCGATTATAGTAATCAGACTCTATTATCGCATTGTGCCATAAAGTTTTCCTCAATATAAAAAGAAAAATATTGAGCAATTATTATGAAACGATTTCAACCTGTATTAAAAAAAGAAAATATAATGACGTAAAAGTACAAACATTAGTTCAAAAATGTGCGTATTTAAAAGATTTTTGTTTTAATTTAAAAAAAATATAATATATTAATTTAAAAAATAGCACATTATGCAACGAGCCTATAATGATAATCATCGATGCACGAGTGTGAAGTTATATCACGAATCGTGTCGTAAATTTGCAAGAGTGCATTAATGATCAGTAAAGGAGTTTCATACCGTATTTTTTCTAGGCTAAGAAAATATCGGTATTATTGATTTAACTGATAGATACACTGTTTACGGAATATCTTTTATTTTTTTATTTTTCAGAAATACATTTCTATGAAAATATGTTATTAGTCACAAATTCTGCTTTCTTTAATATCGACCGGTTTTAAAGACATTTCTTCCTCAAAATTCGACATAATTAACGAAAGGATAAACAGAGTAAAACAGAAACTTAATTTCAAATTCAAATTACTTCTATATGCAAACTCTTTTTATTTTTAGTCTCCGGGACCTTATTATGTATTACTTCAAACAAAGAGATGAAATGAAAAAGGCCATACCTGACCGGGAATCGAATCCTGCACCTCGAGATGAATGGCCAGGACGCTACCACTAAACCACAGAGGCTGGCTGCTTTCAACTGGATTAAAATCAAAGTAAAAAATCTGATGTGCACATCCATGTACGCCTATTAAATTATATATACATATGTATTTAAAATGAAAAGTACATAAGATTTTATTTCATTAATAACTTCTGATATTTTTTCATATTTTTTTATTTTTTTTTATTGTAATTGGATAATTATTTATCGTAAAACTTTTTTTACAATCACAGGTTAATAATTATTAATAAATCAACATTTAAATTAAAAAAAAAAAAATTAAAAAAAAAAGGAGATGAAGTCGGATTTGAACCGATATATCTTCCCCTTGTAAGATCTAAATATTTCATTAAATAACATTTTATTTGGTTATAACTCTGGAATCAATGAAAATAAGTACCACTTATGATATATCGTTGAAAAGCTCTGAATGAGGGCTTATTATTACTGCAGTTATTTCTAGCTACGAAAAAATCCATAATGCAATTTTTTTTTAATTTTATGTTCTTTTTTGGATACTTTTGGTCCAGTCAAATGTAATCAACAGGGGAGGTGTGCAGAACGAGATGTTACAATAGTCGCAAATCCAAAAGTTTAAAATCCTTCGGCTAATATTTTTTTAGTTTTGCGAGATACTTACATACATACATACGTACTTAAGTCACGCCGAAACTAATAAAAATGGATTCAGGAATGGTTAAAATGGATATATCCGTGAAATGTGAAAACCGAAATGTTTCGCGATTACAATACTTCCTTTACTTCGTACAATAAAGTAAAAAAAGGCGATAAATTAAACGATACTCATTTCTGATTGACCGGCGGTGGAAAATAATAGACTTTTCATCGGGTAAACACACATTTATCATAATGAAAATCTGTTTCATTATGATGCAGTTTCCAGCCGCGAAATTTAAACTTTATAATTCAGCCGTATTATAGGATATTAATAAAAAACAAACATAATTATTAATGGTAAAATTTAATTATATTAGCAACAGAGCTGTTATCTGGTTATCAATTAAATAAAAATAATTATAATGAGGTAATTCTTGGTAATTTTTTTTTTTATATTGTAAGATTATATTATTGATGTAAAATGTATAAAAAATAAATAATTTGTTAACGTTAAAAATTGAAAATATTAATCTACTGATCAGTTAATACAAATGTTACCATGAAATACTGAAATTGGAGAATGCAAATATTCTTCGCTGATTGTCAACATATACCAAATACGTCGGAGGAAGACTGAAATATTTACTTATATTATTATAATTTCGGACCTTCGCCCGTATATATCGACAAAGACAGATAGGGTTTGGTGGGGATCGAAACGATAAGTAGAAATTAAAAAATATCACCCCAATACAATTCTCCAAGGTAAATAGATTGCTTCGTAAATAAAAGGAAGCTTAAATTTAAATCAAACATAATCTACGCTTGCTAACCTCGCCTAATTAACGTTAAATACACAGTGTCCATAAATTCTTTCCATGCTTACAAATATTTATTAAAAAAAACTTTTACCGTTACAGTTGTGCGGTTTATGGCAAAAGAAAGGAAATATTATCAACTTTCTTTGCATGTCAATAAACTTCAACATTGCACCTTTTGTCGGTCATAGGATGTCCAATCCATAATCAATTTCACGTCATGTGTTGGTCAACATTTCTTCGATAACACTAGCAAAAGCTTCAGTTATTCTCCGTCTCAATCTGTCCAGATCAGATACGGGTGTTACTTAGACTCTGTCCTTAAAATAACTCCAAAGGAAAAAGTCTAAGGAAGTTATGTCTGGTGATCGTGGTGGGCAGGGCGTGGGGACTGTCGCGCCCGATCCATCTGCCGTGAAATGTCGCATTCAGAAATTCTCAAACTAGTAATCCTCGATGTGATGATGCGCCAACCTGCTGGAAAATCACCCTAGCCTGAAAAGTCATTTAGTTGAAAGTTTTGCAGTATATTCAGGTAAATGTAGGCTGTTATTGATAGCTCAATGAAAATGAAGGGACAGATAATCTCAGTTGTGCATCAAACTGCACCACACGTTCACTTAAGGGAAATTTCTAATTTTGTATCTGATAAGGTACGGATTTTCTGAGCCCCATATTCTCACATTATGCCTGTTTACTTTCCCTGAGGTGTGGAAAGTAGTCTCGTTTGATACACATACGCTGCAGATACTCGTTGTCTGTCGTTATCAATCCGTTGCAATATCTCCATCGCAAAGGCAACACGATGAGGGGTGTCATATGGCTATAGATGTTGCAATATCGGAACTTTACACGCGTGCAATCTTAGATTCTTGTGTTAAACTTTTTACACCGTTGACCGGGAAATCCTTAGTTCACGAGATGCACGACGGATAAATTTGGAAGGGCTATGTAAAATTGCTTTCAACCACAAAAAGGACAACCGACTTGTTCACGGAAAGCTGACTACACTTCCACTCTCCTTAAACTTTGATACTACGCAACAGTACTCTTGCTATCAAATGCAGATCGTCCGTATTTCCTTCTAAAATTTCGATGCACAGTAATCTGTGATTTTGACTCTTTATACCACAGCACACACACACGTTGTGCCAGTCCAGGATTTCTCCTGGATTGACGCATTTATAAAAAAATTATCACAATGCCTTTAATTAGCGTCTACCTGCAACAAATCAATTTAAAAAAAAAAACTTGATAATTTTCTTCTTTCTTTTGCTACAAACCGCACAGCTGTAACTGTAATAATTTTTTTGAAATAAATTTTTGTAATCATGGAAGATTAATCAAATTCACCGCATTCAACATTGACCGAGGTGAAAGTAGAATAAAAATATTTTTGTAAAAAAATTGAACAAAGGGTAAACCATCAGACGATTTATTTGTATTGGTATCCTTCAGCCATGCAGTTAACATATTCTGTGTATCCTGATTGCCCTTTCAGTGTATAAAATGCGGACAATTTGATTAAATCTTTTTATAAATAAGGTGAATTTGATTAAGCGCTTCCAGTTTTGGAGAATAATACATATATAATTTGTATATTTAACGCTAATTAGAGGTTAGCGAGCATAAGTTATGTTTGGCTGAAATTTAAAATTCTTTTATACTTACGAGACTTCCTCGTAATCTACAGTGGCGCAAGAAATGGACCAATATTTGTTAATAATCGTTTATTAATATGTTTTATGTTGGCAGAAGTGATAGAAGTTCATGAATTTTAGTTTCATCTCTTTCAGAGTCCGCTGTTTGCGTATCGTTTCAATATGGTTGACAAAAGAAAGGACTGACTGTTCAACAACAGGGGGTAAAGACTGCGTTGCTTTTCAATGGAACGAAAAGTGCGGTGCTTACACAAAGACGATTTCGTGCACATTTTCAAACTCGGTGGTCGCCCTCATTTAAAACGATACTTCTAGATTTTACGAAAAATTTAATAGTGATGGTTCAGTATGTGAGCATAAGCGCGAACGGCCAACCGATGTTCGCTCTCCACAGAATATCAAAGCTGTCACAGCAGAGTTGCTGATGAGCCCGCACAAATCAACAAGAATAGCAACAGCACAACTTGGGATTTCTAGGCGATTTGTGCAGCGAATCTTAAAAACAGATTTGCATTTGTATCGTTACAAAATAACAGTGTTGCCTAAATTAACGGTTGACAATAAACATCAAGGAATGGCATTCGCTGAACGGGCTGTGAACCAAGACGTATTGTTGAACAATGTTAGGTTTTCAGACGAGGCACATTTTCACCTACATGGGGTTGTTAATAAACAAAATGTGCGTCTTCGGGGTTCCGAAAATCTACACGTGCTTCATGAAAAGGTATACCACGCTCTGCGTAATTATTTTGTTCCTTCTTGCAAAAGGATTTTGATTAAATAACGAGTGGTTCATGCAGGATGGAGCCAAACCGCACACAGTTGATATTCTTTAGATTTTCTACATGAAACGTTTAATACAAATATCATTTCAAACATATTTCCTAATCGTTTTACGCGTGGACAGAACTGTCCTCCGAACAGTCCTGATTTAAATCCGTATGATTATTTTCTTTGGAGATTTCTAAAGGAAAAGATTTTACGTAAACATCCTCGTACAGTGATGGAACTGTGAAAGTTGATCATTGAGGCGTGCAATGACGTAACCGAGGATATATGACGTCGGTTATTAAAAACATAGGAGTTCGCGTTGAAGATGTTGCTAGACGTGATGGTGGTCATATTGAACTTGGGGGTTGAATTAACGTACCACGCGTATCCTTTACAAAAGTCTCAGCAAAGCTATTATTCTGTATGCTGTGCCTGTCTGGGTTCAACGCATGGTTTTTAGGTATTGTGCGGACATCTTGCTGCGGGCCCAGCGAATCCTGTTGTTGGCTGTTATAGACAGTCATATTGAACATATGATAAGCAGAACATATGATAAGCAGAACATAATCTCCAGGTATATAGTAAACTGATTTGGAAGTCTAGAGTTCCAGCGTTCAAGTCCTAGTAAAGCCAGTTATTTTTACACGGATTTGAACACTAGATCGTGGACACCGTTGTTCTTTGGTGGTTGGGTTTCAATTAACCACACATCTCAGGAACGGTCGAACTGAGAATGTACAAGACTACACTTCATTTACACTCATACATATCATCCTCATTCATCCTCTTAAGAATTATCTAAACGGTAGTTACCGGAGGCTAAACAGGAAAAAGAAAGGTAAACACGCTCTATTTTACTTTTCTGTACTGCGATTTGAATCAATATTTTTTAACAAAATCAAATGTTGTAATCATTTTGACGTCACTCTGAATTTCAAAAATTTTTCTTATCATTCTAAATTGCTTATATTTTCTGCGAGGTTATAATAAATTTATCTAAAATTGTGGAGTCACATAATGACTGGTGCTTATTGATTGTTACTTATTAAATATACTTTTCTGTTGAAATTTACACTATCAATAGAAACCTAAATTATTTTTTTTTTCTAAAAGTAAGATGTACTATTTTCAGTATTGAAATAGGTTAATCTTAATAACAAATAGAAATAAGTGTTTTTTTTTTTTTTTTTTTTTTTTTTTTTTATTCTTCAATTTGATTTTTTCCATTTTTCCAACTCGTTAAAATTATATTATATTATATATATAAACGTAAGAAAAAGTGAAAATATTATATTGCTTTTATCACCGTCATTATTTTTAAAGCATTTATTATGAAAAAAAAAATAATCTTTTGACTTTTGTTATTATATATTATTATCCTTAGATAGGTGAAAGTTACTGTAATTTATAAGCCGATTTAAAATTTCTAGGAAAAAAAATTTGTAAGAAAAAAATAAATAAAATGAAAGCAAAACGAAAATAATATAACATTTTAAACAAAGTTTTAAAAATTACCTTTGTTAAACATTTATCGAAATAATAAAATACCAAAGAAAGTGTTTATGAACGTCTTAGAAAAAAATTTAAAAAAACTATAAAATAAAATAAAACCAAAATGTGATTTTATTTTCACAAAATTAAAAAAAAGAAAAGTTATTAAATTAGATTTTACGAAAATCAAATTGTTTATTTATATTACCGGGATAATTCAAAACTGACTTCACAACTATAAAAATATCAAAAAAAATTATTGAGATTCGGTTGAAGTCTCATTTCATAGAAAAACACATCAAGTTTGTCATCCATCATTCACTTTGGTTCGATATGGCTTCCATTTGTACAGACACGTACATCCCATCTGAAGTCAATTTCATTCCAGACTGTAGCCAGCAAGTTGAGCGTTACCTCTGCTGCTGAGGAGTTAATTTGAAATCTTAGCTCAACAAGATCGGCAGGCAGAAACGGTACAAATACCCGGTCTTTAATGAAACTTCACAAAAAGAAATGGTAATTTTGAGCCTGAACGTCCTCAACGTTAATCTTTTTCAAATTGAAGTTTCAGAAGTCGAAACCTCATTATTCTTTCTCAGAATCTGTAAGGCAGTAGCGTTGATATCAGCTGTTTTGGACAACTCCATCATATAATCAGGATACAATGAGGCTATCTACTGGCCACCTAAATAGGTAAAATATGTATATTTAACGTTAATTAGACGAAGATAGCGAGCGTAGGTTATATTTGGTTAGGTTATATTGATATAATCTAACTGATCTACCAAAATCAGCTGATTTGGAAGTCGAGAGTTTCAGCATTCAAGTCCTAGTATAGTGAGTTATTTTAACACGGATTTGAATACTAGATCGTGGATACCGGTGTTCTTTGGTGGTCGGGTTTCAATTAACTACACATCTCAGGAGTGGTCGAACTGAGATTGTACAGGACCAAACTTCACTTACATTCATACATATTATCCTCATTTATCCTCTGAAGTATTATTGAACGGTAATTACCGAAGGCTAAACAGGAAAAGAAAGAAATGTTATATTGATATAGTGCGCGATACGTCATCACTCAGAATCAACATAATCTAATCAAATATAACCAACGCTAGCTTTGCTCGCTAACCTCGTCTGATTAACGTTAAAAATAAAAATTATATACAATAATTTATATGTTTAGGTGATTGTATTTTTATATACGCAAACAATTGGATTTTAGTAGGGGTCTCGTATAACCAATAAGTTCCGATACTCTTTTTTGGTACACCCTGTAAATCGAAATTACTGTTTTAGATCTTTTTTCCCAAATCAATTTTAACAATATACCTTGCAGAGTTAGCTACACCAGCTATCACACAAGCCACCTTGTTACATATCATACAAAACTATATTCTTCCCGGTACAATAATTGTTTGCAACACGAGGGCTACCAACATTTAGCGATGAACCGCAAATATAATTTCATACATTCGGACAGAAGAATTCATTTTTATACAGAAGAATTGAGAGGAGAGTGGAAGAAGTGTTAGGAGAAGACCAATTTGGTTTCAGGAAAAGTATAGGGACAACGGAAGCAATTTTAGGCCTCAGATTAATAGTAGAAGGAAGATTAAAGAAAAACAAACCAACATACTTGGCGTTTATAGACCTAGAAAAGGCATTCGATAACGTAGACTGGAATAAAATGTTCAGCATTTTAAAAAAATTAGGGTTCAAATACAGAGATAGAAGAACAATTGCTAACATGTACAGGAACCAAACAGCAACAATAACAATTGAAGAACATAATAAAGAAGCCCTAATAAGAAAGGGAGTCCGACAAGGATGTTCCCTATCTCCGTTACTTTTTAATCTTTACATGGAACTAGCAGTTAATGATGTTAAAGAACAATTTAGATTCGGAGTAACAGTACAAGGTGAAAAGATAAAGATGCTACGATTTGCTGATGATATAGTAATTCTAGCCCAGAGTAAAAAAGATTTAGAAGAAACAATGAACGGCATGGATGAAGTCCTACGCAAGAACTATCGCGTGAAAATAAACAAGAACAAAACAAAAGTAATGAAATGTAGTAGAAATAACAAAGATGGACCGCTGAATGTGAAAATAGGAGGAGAAAAGATTATGGAGGTAGAAGAATTTTGTTATTTAGGAAGTAAAATTACTAAAGATGGACGAAGCAGGAGCGATATAAAATGTCGAATAGCACAAGCTAAACGAGCCTTCAGTAAGAAATATAATTTGTTTACATCAAAAATTAATTTAAATGTCAGGAAAAGATTTTTGAAAGTGTATGTTTGGAGTGTCGCTTTATATGGAAGTGAAACTTGGACGATCGGAGTATCTGAGAAGAAAAGATTAGAAGCTTTTGAAATGTGGTGCTATAGGAGAATGTTAAAAATCAGATGGGTGGATAAAGTGACAAATGAAGAGGTATTGCGGCAAATAGATGAAGAAAGAAGCATTTGGAAAAATATAGTTAAAAGAAGAGACAGACTTATAGGTTACATATTAAGGCATCCTGGAATAGTCGCTTTAATATTGGAAGGACAGGTAGAAGGGAAAAATTGTGTAGGCAGGCCACGTTTGGAGTATGTAAAACAAATTGTTGGGGATGTAGGATGTAGAGGGTATACTGAAATGAAACGACTAGCACTAAATAGGGAATCTTGGAGAGCTGCATCAAACCAGTCAAATGACTGAAGACAAAAAAAAAGACAAAAAAAAAACTTTCGGACATGGGAGCTCATACACAGACAATCGAGCGTGCGTGGCGAAAAGTGCGTTCAAACATTCCTCGGTAGGAAATTGTAAGCACCATTTGCACGGGCATCTCGTAGAGTTCTTTTTCAAAAGAAAATACAGGGACTGCAAGACCCGAGTACATTCTTTATGGTCCAATGTTGCTTCACTGTATCTTGACTGTATATAACTTGGTATTTTTATTAATTATATAACATATTTTGCAACATACTTCAATTTGAAAGAGTTTTAAGTTTGAGGACGTTCAGGCTCCCAATTACCAAAGAAATCTAGCGCAAATGTTGGAAGCGAGGTGGCCATACGATTGCACCTTCAATACCAATCCACCGACCTGGAATCAAGTATTAAGAAAATTACGGACTTCTGGGCGGTAGTCTTGCTGATAGTAATTGCTTCCATCTTAGTCATCATCGTCTAGTTGAGGAATTGAGAAAATTTTGAAGGGCGTTCGGATAAACGATACAATTTATGATTGGTTCCTGGAAGAACGGGCCATAAAATTTTTGTTTTTTAGAGGAAAAAATTGATCTTACGACTACCACGAATGTGCTGTAAAGTTTCATGAGGCTTTTCTCCATCCCATATATTCGGCAGTTACGGGTGTTTTCCTTGCCGCTGATGTTAAACGTTACTAAAAATTACGTTGTCTAAAAATGTATCGTTGTTTGCAATACTATCCATCATTTCCACACAAAACTTCAGCCGACCAACTTTGTCATCATCTATAATATGTTGCATCGTGGTTAATTTTTGTAGCTTCAAGTGCAGTTGTTTACGTAATACGCGCCAAACGGCGGTTAGTGGAATGCCATTATCACGTGATACACATCGAGTTCATTTCCTTGGACTACATTTGAGAAAGTTTTGCTTTCTCAATTGTCCACAGCAGCTTCTGAGATGCGTAGTCGTCGTGGTGATTTCATATGTTTAACAGAACAACCTATCTCAACGAAGATTTGGTGCCAAGAGTAAATTATACGCCTACTAGGAGACGTATAATCTAGGAGGCGTAGGTATTATCTACCAACCCACCGCGTTGGTCAAGTGGTGAACGCGTCTTCCCAAACCAGCTGATTTGGAAGTCGAGAGTTTCTGCGTTCAAGCCCTAGTAAAGTCAGTTATTTTTACACGGATTTGAATACTAGATCGTGGATAACAGTGTTCTATGGTTGGGTTCAATTAAGCACACATCTCAGGAATGATCGAACTGAGACTGTACAAGACTACACTTCATTTACACTTACACATACATCCTCTGAAGTATTATCTGAAAGGTAATTACCGGAGGTTAAACAGGAAAAAGAAAGAAGGAGGCTGTCTACCTTACTCTCAACGAAAATTACGTAGAACTGCAGTTGCTGACAGCAAATCATTAACAAAAATACACAGCGAGCGCACGTTCCCCACTAGTAAAGATAAAATTGGATACCTTTCTTCACCAGCGCTATCACCAACAACATTAGTGACAGCGCTGGTGAAGAAATTCGGTACTAATAAATTAAGTGAGTCAAAAACTTGATGTCTTTTGCTCTAAAATGAGACCTAAATCGAATCTGTAAGTTATTTCTGAAACATGTTTCTGTGATTTACATGCTCAGTATAAAATTTAGTTACAACATTTTGAAAACTGTATTTGAATGAGTGCTCCAAACTACCATAAAAAAAATCAAATGATTTTATCAAATTCGATCGATAAAAGATCTTTTGAATAACACTATTATGATTCCTTATAGTGTTTTGACCAATTAAAAAAAAAATTTATAATATATCACAAACATTAACATAAGGATCTAATAGGATATCGTTTTTAATAAGCATAGAGAAGACGATATCCAACCAACCTCTTTATAATACATGCCACCAGGTGGTGTTAATGTGTAGGTGGCAACATGTTATGAATTATAATAATAATAGGCATTATATTACGAGGTGTTGAGAGAAGGCTGGGCTAGAAAGGACGAAGGAGAGAAGGCCTTTTATTTCTTTAGTAATTATAGCTCAGGATATTACCTACATAACATTAAAATAGCCGACAGTTCTCGTTCGTTACACACACACACACACACACACACACACACACACACACACACACGCACGCGCGCGCGCGCGCGCGCGCGCACACACATATATATATATATATATATATATATATATATATATATATATGTTTGAAACAAAAAATCGTGTTGGCAAAAAAAAAGGAAATGAAACTGACATTTTAACATATGGTATTTCTTTTCACAATAATGACAATTTATAAATATTTCATCCATCCTTCTACAATTTAATATTTCATAACATTAATTTGATTTAATTCGTTAAGAAAAACCACATAGGACGTCATTATATTTGTATTAAATTAATAAATATTCTTGCAAAGCAGATTACAAAAAAAATATTTTAAAGGTTTTTCCTGGTAAATTTTGAAGCTGTATTAATCCGATTAAAATCACAATTTCATAAACATAAGTCCATAAAAGGTTTTTGGACTTTTAAGACTTCCTTTTACGAGGTGAAGGAAGTATTGTAATCGCGAAAAATTTCAGTTTTTTAGATTTCAACGGAAATATCCATTTTGACCATTCCTTAATTTATTTTTGACTAGTTTCGGCGTGATGTCTGTACTTACGTATGTACGTACGCATAATTAAATAGATGAACAATATTTAAAGTGTAAAAAATTAAATCGCCTGGCCGGGTCTCAAACTCGATCGCCCGGTCGATTCGGTACCTGGGGCGTTAAACCTCGCGGCTACACCAGCCTATCTATTGTACAAGCGAAATTTTTTTTCTGTGTAAATTGTGAAATTTAAGTTAGTGCCTATCGTCGCCGATAGTACCGTCACACTTGCGCGAATTAAATACGGTATTCGCGCGCGATTTAGTTAGAATCATTTAATTAAATAAACAAAAAATATTATATTTAAATAAAATGATAAATATTTTAAATTAAGTTATTTGTGTAAGCCATGCATCCAAATACTACAACTGTGTTGTCTGCTTTTTTTAATAAAAGGTAGATTTAACAAGTATTGTACCTCCGCTTAGAAAAAATAGTTATTAAACCGATATATAAGTCAGGAGTAAGACAATTGTAACAAATTATCGGCCGATAGCAGCTATTTCAGTTTTTATAAAATCTTGCAGACCCGGCAATGCTTCGCTATTGCTAGATTTGAGTATATCTATCATTATTAAATATATTTCATATATTTTTTATATATACATTTATAAAGAGAGTGTGTGCGAGCGAGAGAGAGAGTGTGAGAGAGCGAGAGAGTGTGAGAGGGAGTGAGGGAGAGAGCGGAGAGTGGGTGAGAGAGCGGAGAGTGGGTGAGAGAGCGGAGAGTGGGTGAGAGAGCGGAGAGTGGGTGAGAGAGCGAGAGTGGGTGAGAGAGCGTGAGTGGGTGAGAGAGCGTGAGTGGGTGAGAGAGCGAGAGTGGGTGAGAGAGCGAGAGTGGGTGAGAGAGCGAGAGTGGGTGAGAGAGCGTGAGAGTGCGAGAGAGAGCGTGAGAGTGCGAGAGAGAGCGTGAGAGTGCGAGAGAGAGCGTGAGAGTGCGAGAGAGAGCGTGAGAGTGCGAGAGAGAGCGTGTGAGTGCGAGAGACAGCGTGAGAGTGCGAGAGAGAGAGATCGAGAGAGAGGAGGGAGAGGGAGGGAGAGAGTTTAAATGAACACATTGAAAATTTGATAAAAAATTATAAAACTGAACTTCAGAAATTTTACCTTTCACTTATTCTCCTTCCCCTTTTCCCTTTCCAACTTCTCCCTTTCGCCCTTCTCTCGCCCCTCTTCCAGTTTCCTTTTTACCCTTTCCAGTTTTCCCCTTTTCCCGGTTTTCTATTTTCCCCTTTTTCCCTTATGCCCGCGCGTAAATCGGTTCATTAGTTTTTTGGTCTTTAGCGGACACACATACGAACATGCCTTTTATACAGAGCGATTCAGGAGGATAGGGCAATACTTTGACAACTCATTCTAGAGGCTAAACACAAGAAAAAAGTTCATATAAACATAGGTCCGAAAACGCTTCGTTAGCGAGTTATACAGAGTGAAAGATTTCGCCCGAGTTTCAGTTCCTCTGGGTAAATTAAAACTTTTTGAATTTCTGGGAAGGTCAATTAAGGGAAGTTCAACTGTTGATACCACATTTCTCTTACATCCACATCAATATTTTTAGGCCATAAAAAGTTTGTATCATCTCACGAAATCGTACTCCATTGACGGTAACCGGCATTTCCATTTTCATTTTCGATCCCTAAATTCGACAATTTTGTTTATTGGAAGAACCGGTAAGAACAAAAAAGTGTCTCATCGCTAAATATGATTTTTTTCGAAACTGGTCATCAACTCGTTAAGTTATTTTCACAATTTCTACGCGTTTATTCAAGTGTATACTTCTACATAATTTAACCTCAATTTTTACTGAAACGGCATATAAAAATCACTACTCTGGTTTAACTGAGAAAAATGACAGAAATTTAAAAATATCAGTTCATTTTAGGACACCTTCAGTTATTAAAATAGCTGGAAAGGGCTAAACATAGCTAAAAAGGGCTAAAATAGCTATTAAAGGGGTAAAAATAGTGATCATGTCAAAAATGAGGTACAAGTTTTCCTGCAAATCTTTACGTTTTAAGGTCCTACTAAAGTTCATTTCGATCAAAGAAATATGTATGTATGTATATGTGTACGTATGTACCTATTGTTCGGACAGTTATTGTCCTTCTATCTCTGGATTGACCAAGCCGACAGTTTTAAAATCTAAATCATTTCTATAAATGGAACGGTGATTGTTATTTTATTTTTCCGTTACCGACCGATCAGCAAGTTAAAAGTATATATCTTTATCATATCGATCCTGTTTTATAAACGTACCGTCACTAGTGATCACTCAGTCATCTTGTGCATGCGGCAAAAATTTCCAGGGTTTGTTTCGTACCTCTCGCGATTTTTTTTTTTTAGGAAAAACTAAATACTCCAACATTTATTTTTTGTGACATTTCTTCGTGTATCGACCAACATCATTTCTTTTCCGGTGAAGAAGAAAAATTAAACACCGCTACATGCAATTAGGATTTTCGACTGGTAAAATAAATATGCGAAATGAACTATGAATTTATATAGTTAATCCTCAATTCCAAGAAAATACGTTTCCTATTCTCACTAGTATTAATCATGTAGCTTTTACAAGTACTAAAAATTAAACTTCTAATTAGAATTTTAATCTTCGCCTACTAACAGTTTCTCTTTTGCACCTGACAAAAACTATTACATCTATACTAATAACTAGTTTCATGCATTAAATGAAAATCACATAATATTTATATACAGTGAGTAGTAAATACATGTATTGAATCATATGTGGATTTGTATTAGTTAATAAATAATTTTGTTATGCTTATCGGATAAAATGATAATGATGACAATTGTCTTTGCTGGATTTGGTTAATATTATTTACTGTCTGGATATTTTTCAGTCATTGTGTCTGATGAAATGTAATGTTTTTTGATTGTTAATGAAATATTGTTAGCAGCATTTAGGGAAGGTACGTATTTTATCAGTCAACATTTGGTGTCCTCCAATCGGTAAGTTTTATTCACACCTGGATGGGATAAAAAAATGGTTTAATGATTGGTTGGAATTTACACTTAATTATTGGTCAGTTCCTTTTCCGATTCAGATTGTTGCGAAATAATGACTTGCTGATGGGTCGGTCGTAATCGTACTTGTGATTGTTTAGGAAAATGCGGTATTCTGATTTGTTAGTTATTGTTTTAATCTTTGGCAGCGTAGCTTTAATTCACACCTTATGATTTGATAAGAAACACGGAAAATGATTGGTTGGTATTTACAACCTAATCATTTACCAGTTCGTTTGACAGTTGTGATTGGTTCGAAATAGTTACTTTCTGATTCGTCAGTCGTAATCGTCCTTGTGATTGTTTAGGAAAAATTCGGTATTCTGATTCGTTAGTTGTCGTTTTAATCTTTGGTGACGGTGAAACTTAAGTGTAATCTGCGATATGAAAGGATGAATGTGTATTGTCATTAATTTTTTTTTTGCTGTGTTTACTGTCGGTGGATTTGAATCGTGTTTAGTTCATACTTCATTTTTCTTTGTAATTTACAACACTGTTATAAGGCAAAACGTAAATAATTCTTCATCCAATTGATCTGTATTTGGTCTGTATTGATCTGTAATTAAATGGTAATTAGTGGATTGCTTTATTAGAATTTTTTACTTATTTCTACATTAGCCTTGCAATTAAAATTTATATAAGAACTGTTACTATTGTACGCCCGTATTTTTACGGTTACCCGTTAAAATCAATTTCATTTGAAAAGGAAAATGATATAACTTGTCGTGAAACGTCACTTATCTGGAAATTTTAAGTGGACTCAGTATCAATGTGTAAAATTATTACATAGATTATATTACATAGCTAATTAGTTATACAGACTTTGATTAATTATTTTGCAGTAGATCATAAACATAAAACGAATGTTATATTGTAACATTATATTGTCGGATTATAGAAAAGAGAAATTGCCAGTGATAATAAGGAGATTAGAAAATTCTGTTTTTTTTTTTTTTTTGTTCTCAGTCATTTGACTGGTTTGATGCAGCTCTACAAGATTCCCTAACTAGTGCTACTCGTTTCATTTCAGTAAACCCTCTACATCCTACATCCCTAAGAATTTGTTTTACATATTCCAAATGTGGCCTGCCTACACAATTTTTTCCTTCTACCTGTCCTTCCAATATTAAAGCGACTATTCCAGGATGCCTTAGTATGTGGCCTATAAGTCTGTCTCTTCTTTTAACTATATTTTTCCAAATGCTTCTTTCTTCATCTATTTGGTGCAACACCTCTTCATTTGTCACTTTATCCACCCATCTGATTTTTAACATTCTCCTATAGCACCACGCATTTTAAAAGCTTCTAATCCTTTCTTTTCAGATACTCCAATCGTCCAAGCTTCACTTCCATATAAAGCGACACTCCAAACATACACTTTCAAAAATCGTTTCCTGACATTTAAATTAATTTTTGATGTAAACAAATTATATTTCTTACTGAAGGCTCGTTTAGCTTGTGCTATTCGGCATTTTATATCGCTCCTGCTTCCTCCATCTTTAGTAATTCTACTTCCCAAATAAAAAAATTCTTCTACCTCCGTAATCTTTTCTCCTCCTATTTTCACATTCAGCGGTACATCTTTGCTATTTCTACTACATTTCATTACTTTTGTTTTGTTCTTGTTTATTTTCACGCGATAGTTCTTGCGTAGGACTTCATCTATGCCGTTCATTGTTTCTTCTAAATCCTTTTTACTCTCGGCTAGAATTACTATATCATCAGCAAATCGTAGCATCTTTATCTTTTCACCTTGTACTGTTACTCCGAATCTAAATTGTTCTTTAACATCATCAACTGCTAGTTCCATGTAAAGATTAAAAAGTAACGGAGATAGGGAACATCCTTGTCGGACTCCCTTTCTTATTACAGCTTCTTTCTTATGTTCTTCAATTATTACTGTTGCTGTTTGGTTCCTATACATGTTAGCAATTGTTCTTCTATCTCTGTATTTGAACCCTAATTTTTTTAAAATGCTGAACATTTTATTCCAGTCTACGTTATCGAATGCCTTTTCTAGGTCTATAAACGCCAAATATGTTGGTTTGTTTTTCTTTAATCTTCCTTCTACTATTAATCTGAGGCCTAAAATTGCTTCCCTTGTCCCTATACTTTTTCCTGAAACCTGAAATATTCCTTTGCTGAAAATTATGTAATATTAGATTTTGATATTTTATGTTTAAATTTCCAGTGAAAAAATTTAACATTATTTACTACAGTTCAGTCAATATCCTTACAAAATATACATTATAATTTCCTATTAGCTACTGGAAAACGTAAACTAATACAGACTGATTCAGGAGGATAGGGCAATACTTTTTGTTCCAGTTGTGAAACAAAAAATGCATGGACTACGATTTCATCACCTCAAGAAGCTGTTGAATCCTTTCAAAGCCATGTTTTTGAGGTATTAACTTAAGAGTGGAAAATATTTTTCAAGAATTGGTTCGAACTCAAATAAAAATGTATAAATCATAAAGGTGAATATTATGAGAAACAATAAAAAGGAAGGATTTGCACCCAAAACCTTTACTTTACCGTCTAGCGCTATAGCAGAGCTATAGCTTTATAAGGTAATTGTCTAATTTTGGCGTAAAGAGCCGGTAAAAACCGCATGGAAAATTTCTGGATATTCGTATGTACGTATGAATGTTCGGTGTCATAATCTTCTTCACTTTATATCTCCAGAACTACTGGGCCGATTTTGAACAAAATTAGTCAAATTACTTCTATACATGAGAGACTGAATTTGAGCCATTAAATTTTAAACTTAAATGGTCAAGAGTGTGAGGCTATACGGCAAGGTCACCCTCAGTATCTCGAAATTTCGCCTAATTAATGTCTTACTTTTCTTAGGCAAATTTGTTAACTATTAAAATATAAAATATATCCAAAAATGTTTTTTTGCAAAACCGTATCCTTGTATCCTTACCCAAAAAAAAATCTCTTAATAAACTAGCGAGTATATTGCGTCATTAGAACCACCTCTCACCACAAGGAGCGTTAGTGTTGCACTAACGTACAGCTACTGTAATCGTCTGCTATATTGTAATGCATTGATTCTCAAAATTTTTCGTCTACTGCCCACATGAGAATCAAAAAATCTGTAGCGCCCCCACAATTTTTAAACTTACCATTTATTAAAATTAATAATTATTTAAAACGTTATTAAAAACAACAATTGCAATTATTATTTTTAAATGTGACATATCCTATTTCTGAGTTGATACATTTTAATTAGAGTAATTAAAACGCATATTTAATCATATATAGAAATATTTTTATTAAAATTGCTTTCAAAAAAATTCAAATGTGTCTGTATTGTTGTACATCAATAGTGATAGCATATTCAATACAACAATATACTAGTACAGTAATTAAAAGGAAGCTTTCAATTGAAAAATTACACTTACATTAATGTGAAACTGAATCCGATTTATGTTAACGATTTTGTTAATATCAGGCTTAAATTTACTTAAAAACAGCCGTAAGTCACCGCGTTCGCTAACATGCAGCCGATTTCTCTTTTTCGTTAGCAACATTGCTGCAACACTAAATCCACGTTCAGATAAATACGATGATAGGAATGCTATCAGAAATCGTTGACAATCGACCGTAATCCAGGGTACAGTTGCGGGTTTGGATTTTGCACCCAAAATTCTTGGTAGCCATTCTAGAATTTTATTTTTATTTCTTCGTTTTTTGTCAAAAAAGTTGTTTTCTTTTTTCTGTTTAGCCTTTGGTAATTACCGTTCAGATAATACTTCAGAGGATGAATGAGTATGATATGTATGAAAATGTAAATGAAGTGCAGTTTTGTACAGTCTCAGTTCGACCATTCCTAAGATGTGTAACACCGGTATCCACGATCTAGTATTCAATTCCGTGTAAAAATAACTGACTTTACTAGGACTTGAACGATGGAACTCTGACTTCCAAATCAGCTGATTTGGAAAGACGCGTTCACCACTAAACCAAACCGATGGATTAAGTTGTTCGTCTAACTTGAATAATCCTGCTGTATTGACATTCGAATAAGGATTCAACATCCAGTCTGGTATGTCCATATTTAAAATCTTCTGGAATCATTCTTTGAAATCAAGCGTCTCTTTTAATTTTTTATATTAATGAATAGGTATTTAATTTTAATTTGAAGTATCAGGAAAACATAATTTTTGCCTTTTTTTTTTTTTTTTTTTAATGAGTCATCGCCTTGGTAGACCGCCTGAACGTTTCCAATTTTCTGTCGGCTTTCTACCACCGCCTCTGAAGATTTCCAACGCCCACAAGGGGGCGTTATCGCCCACTTTGAGAACGAACGTAACGTCATAAGTGAGCGGTAGAATTAAATAAATGAATAACATTTAAAGCGTAAAAAATTATTTACAATGGCCGCTAGCACCAGCCACACTCGCGCGAATGAATTACGAAATGCGCGCGAGGTTTAATTACAATCGAATTAAATTGAATTAAATAAACAAAAAATATTATATTTAAATAAAATGATATATATTTTCAGTTAAATTGTGTGTGCATGCGTGTGTAAGCCATGTGACGTGAAAGTCCTACAACTGTGCTGTCAGCTTTTTTTTAATTTCATTGTATTAGTACAAACTTAAAAAGGCGGTCCTCGTATTTCTTTTTTTTTTTAAATAGAAGAAAAATCTGTGTTCGATGAAAACTAAATTTTTCAAAATTTATAACTTTAAAGAAAATTTAATCTTTGCTGATAATTTCAATTTAAATTTGACGTGATTATAATTTAAAATAAAAAAAATTTAAACGATTTTAAATGATAAAAGTTAAATTAAAATATAAATAGAAGTCTAATTTACTATTTTATACGCATTTCTTATTAGTTATCTTCAAAAAAAAAAAGAACTGACATCTCGTGTCATTCCAATGTTACGTTTGAATGACAGTACGTTACGGTTAGTTCCAATAACGTTTCAACGTCATAGTTAGTATGGTATTACGTATAATTTAATTTAATCAAAACAATTTGTTTTATTATTATTATTATTGAACAAGTAGACTTAATAGTAACAGCATATTATCTAGTTTTATTATTATTATTATTCGGCACCAACAACTGTATGCCACCACAACTAATAATAATAATAAAAGTAATAATAATAATAATAATGATTTTTCATTCCATTAAATCTGTTTAGATTCGCTCCAAGGGTGGGCTCAACCGGTCTGTCAGAATTCACATTGGTTTCTCACGACGCGACAACGATGAGTACTAGTGGTTTTACGTACTATATTGGACAATGTATTTATATGATACAGTCAATCGTAGCCTAGCTTAGTATAGGAGAGTTCTATTCCCTATTCGTTTCCCATGAATGAGACGATTTCCACCCATAATTCCTATTAACTAGCTACCTATTTACCGTTTTTTCTTTTTCATTTTTTGTTTTCCTTTATTATTATTTTTCTTTTTATTATCCTAGTTAACATTAATGACATTGACAATTTGTTTATTTGGAGTATTATATTCCTAGTTAAAAAACAGTTCGGATAAAATTTCGATTTTACATATTACATTTTCGAATTTTCTTTTTTTTTTAATTGACTATCCATATAAGAAAAATTCTTCTGTTCATATTTATGTTCAGGCAGAATCGTCCAGAAAGCTAAAATTAGCTTATTTGATGTATAAATAATTAAAAAAAACATATATATGTATATTTTTAGTTAATTATATATATTTTTACTTCCTCGTACGAATAAAAGGAAGTATATGATCACGAAAAATTTCGGTTTTCAAATTACAACGGAAATATCCATTTTGACCAATCCTGAATCAATTTAACTAGTTTCGGTGTGACGTCTGTACGTACGTATGTATGTACGAGGTGTGATAAAAAAAATACGGTAAATTATTTTTTATTAAAAAAAAGTAATAAGGTTACATAGAATTCGATTTAATCTCCTTCAAAGTACTGTCCTTGGCTAGCAATGCACTTATCCCAACGTTGACTCCATGACTGGAGGCATTTCTGGAATGCGTCTTTCGGAAGGGCTTTCAGCTGCTCGGTCGTGGCCCTCTCAGTGTCAGCAATGGTGTTAAAACGTTTTCCTGTAAGAACAGTTTAAATTTTTGGGAAGAGCCAAAAGTCGCATGGTGATAAATCCGGTGAGTATGGCGGATGTGGACAGACAGGAACACTTTTTTCGGACAAAAACTCGCGAATGAGAAGCGAGGAGTGACACGGCGCGTTGTCGGGGTGAAGAAGGAAGCCATTTTTCTGGTCGCTTTCTTCGTACGTCGTTTCGCAAACGTGGCAGTACACCCTTATAAAATTCAGAATTTACAGTTGTTCCCCTTGGAATGAACTCTGACGCACTATGCCCTCACTATCGAAAAAAACAACGAGCATGACCTTGATGTTGGATTTTGACTGACGTGCCTTTTTAGAGCAAGGAGATGAACTGGTTTTCCATCGGAAACTCTGCATTTTTGTCTCAGGGTCATAGCCATAGACCCATCTTTCATCTCCAGTTACAATTTTGGCCATGAAGTTCGGATCTGCATGAAGACGACCCTTTAACTCCTTGAAAATTGACACATGATTTTCCTTCTATTCATCACTCAAAAGTCTGGGAACAAATTTTGCACTCGCTCGTCTCATTTGCAATTCATTAGTTAAAATGCTTTGAACGGATCCGTACGAGATGTTAAGGTCACCGATACCTCTCGAATAGTCATTCACCTGTTTGAACGAACCATTGTTTCCACATTTTCAACTGTTTTTGAGGTTACTGGACGTCCCGCACGCTACTCGTCTTCAACAGACTCATTTCCGTTTTTACATCGGTCATACCACTTGTACACAGTCTTCAAAGTTACCGCATTATCGCCGTACACCGATTCTAACATTTCGTGAGGTTCTTTGGCACTCTTTTGCAACTTAAAACAAAACTTAATGTTAATGCGTTGTTCAAAATCCATGTTGTGCGACAGACACGATAAACACAACCTCACTCTAGCGGCTCTGGCAGTTGACTGGCAAGCTCGAACGTGTTACAACTTGTCCCTGCCTGTCTCAGTTGATCACGCTATTGGACAAATTACAGCATATGGATGTAGCGTCGGCAGTTGCCGCTATAAAAATTCATTCACCTTATATTTTGATCACACCTCATATATATGTAGTATCTCGCCATAACTCAAAAACGATTAGCCCCGTAGGACTGTTGTAACATCTAGTTTAGCACCACTCCTTTTGATTGCAATCGACTGAACTAAAAGTGTGCAAAAAAGCCCAAAAGCAAAACAAATTTTAATTTATACTTTTTTTTAATTGCGGTAATAAGCCCTCATTGAGAGCTTTTCAAAGATATATCATAAGTAGTACTTTATTTTCATTGGTTCCAGAGTTATAGCCAAAAAAATTCTAATTAATGAAATATTTGCACTTACAAGGGGAAGGCACATCGGTTCGAATAAGACTTTTTCTTTTCATTTTTTTAAAAATTTAAATATATATTGATTTATTAATAATTATTAACCTTTGATTGTAAAAACATTTTTACGCTATATAATAATAATAATATTAATACACTAAGTGTATTCAAACTATGTATCGGTAAGTCGTATATACTAGTTGATTATATTTGTGTATAATTTGTTTTTTTATACTTTTATTTATCTGTTATCTTTTATTCGTAGCTTTTTTTTAGGATTTGTCAAGGGCTAGTAACCTTGGTAGTCGATGCCTGATAACTATAAAAAAAATAATAAAAATAATAACAATAATAATAATAATAAAATTATGAATAGATATAATCAGTTATCAATGAAATAATTTTTTTATACTTTTCATTTAAAAAAAAATGTGTATATATGTAATTTAATACGCGTACAAGGAAGTCATGTGGTGGCGTCAATTCCAAGAATTTTGCATAGATCTTTTAATTAATTTCTATGTATTAATGGTTAATAATAGTTTTCAAATTTTACACCTATTATAATAGGTAGTCAAAAAAGTATTGAGCCTTTTGGGCACGAGAAAGCGTTAGAGTATTTAGGCAAAAGTCGAGGAAGACGGGCATGTAAGCAACACTCACGACCTAAACATCCAGACATTAACATGTTTGAAGAAAGCTGGGTACAAAAAGAAGCACGATCCCATGATCTGACTCAGAAAAATTTACTCGATCGAATTTCTTTCTACGAATTTCTACTGAAACGTAACGAAACCGAGCCGATTCTGAAGCGATTGTTCGCGAGTAATGAAAAGTGGATAACCTACGACAACAATGTGCGAAAAATATTGTCATCGAACAGAGGAGAAGCTCCACAATTTGCGGTAAAACCTACACTAACGCCCAGGAAGGTTATGCTGTGCGTTTGGTGGGATAGCAAGGATGTACATCACGAGCAGCTGCCGCCAGATAGAAAGATAAACTCAGTCCTACTGAGACAATGATTATAGCAAATGATCCTAGCAATAAAAAAAAAAAAAAAAAAAACGGCCTGAGCTGGTCAACAGAAAGGTCAACAGAAAGTATACCGCGCTGATAACGCCAGACCGCATACATCTTTAACGATTCGTCAAAGATTGACAGAAGTTGATCGGGAAGTTTTTAATGCATTTACCGTATAAGTCCGGACATCGTCAGACTAGGAATTGTTTCGATCTCTGCAGTACTCCCGGTATGGTGTTAAATTAGTTTAAAAAGAGGCCAGTTAAAACTATGTGTCACAATTTTTGGACCGGAAACCAAAATAGTTCTGCAGCGATGGGATTATGGCGTTGACGCAAAAATTGCAGGTCATAAAAAAAATGATGCATATGTAGTTTCATAATATTAATTTACAGAAATAATAAATGTATTCCTTATTTTGGCTTCCAAAGACTCAATAAATTTTAAACAACCTAACGTACAGATTTTTTTGTTTTAACCAGAAATGTAACTTTTATTATTTGAACCCCGTCCTCCTCCTTTGATCAATGAGATGATGATATGTATAGCATGTAAATGAGGTATAGTCTTGTACAAACTAAGGCCGACCATTCTTGAGACGTGTAATTAATTAAATTCCAACTACCAAAGTACACCGCTTCCTACTGTTTAGTAACTAAATCTGTATAAATGCAACCACTATTACTAGAATTTGAACTTCAGAACCTTTTATTTTTATCTGTTAACAACTGATTAGCGACTAATAAACCATGATTAGTTAACAAATAAACCAGTCCGGTGGGCTAATTTATTAGATTATTTCAATATTTATAAATAAAATTTATTAATTTTAAGGTTATTTTCTATCCTATAGAAATATATATACATTTTTTTTTTTAAATACTTTTTACTTATTTGTAAAAAGTAAAGGAAGTAAAGGAAGTAAGTTTGGGAAGTAAAATTACTAAAGATGGACGAAGCAGGAGCGATATAAAATGCCGAATAGCACAAGCTAAACGAGCCTTCAGTAAGAAATATAATTTGTTTACATCAAAAATGAATTTAAATGTCAGGAAAAGATTTTTGAAAGTGTATGTTTGGAGTGTCGCTTTATATGGAAGTGAAACTTGGACGATCGGAGTATCTGAGAAGAAAAGATCAGAAGCTTTTGAAATGCGGTGCTATAGGAGAATGTTAAAAATCAGACGGGTGGATAAAGTGACAAATGAAGAGGTATTGCGGCAAATAGATGAAGAAAGAAGCATTTGGAAAAATTAGTTAAAAGAAGAGACAGACTTATAGGCCACATACTAAGGCATCCTGGAATAGTCGCTTTAATATTGGAAGGACAGGTAGAAGGGAAAAATTGTGTAGGCAGGCCACGTTTGGAGTATGTAAAACAAATTGTTGGGGATGTAGGATGTAGAGGGTATACTGAAATGAAACGACTAGCACTAGATAGGGAATCTTGGAGAGCTGCATCAAACCAGTCAAATGACTGAAGACAAAAAAAAAAAAAGGAAGTATTGTGACCGCGAAAAATTTCGGTTTCCAGATATCTATTTTTGACTATTCCTGAATCCATCTTGACTAATTTCAGCGTGATGCTGTACGTACGTACGTACGTACGTACGTACATACGCGCGAATGTATCTCGCATTATTCAAAAACGATTAGCCGCAGGATGTTGAAATTTTGGATTTAGGGCTGTTGTAACATCTAGTTGTACACCTCCTCTTTTGATTGCAATCGATTGAACCAAAAAAGTACAAAATAGCCCAAAATGCAAACAAATTTGGACTTTGGACCTCTTCGTTATTCGAATTCACATTAACATTACATTAAAATTAAATTAAACAAAAAAAAAAAACAAAAAACATTACAGATAATTATTTAATATTATAGAACATTAATATTAAAAAAAAAAAATTATATATATATTATAATTATTAGGGAGGTTAATAACACAAGAAATGAAAAGTTATTGAACCAAGAATTAAAACAGTACTGGAAACAGTTACAGAAAAAAATAAAAAATAAAACAAGAGTGCACAGAAAGCAAAGGAAATTGTTTACTGTGAAGAGGTCTCTTGAGTGAAGAACAAAAGAAACTCGGCAAACCATGGAGGGATGTTAACACTTGAGCTTAATAATAGTTTACTGGTGTACGTGTAATAGACCTATCAATTTAACAGACTATACATTTCGTAATAGTCTTCTAGCTATTCATAATTTAAGTACTATTATAGTACTAAATTATATTTAACAGATAAAGCTAGTACTTTTGTCAAATTAAATTAATGAATCGCTATAGTAGTTGAGTGCACAGTCTAATTATTTAAATTTATACCAGAGATAATTGTACATAATTACACATTATGAAATAATCCAACAGTATAATCTGCAATCGTACAGAACTATTATGTTTTCTAAATATGAGGAAGAACTAACATTTTTACAGGTGATAAGGTCAAAATAAGTTTAAATAATTTTACACAGAGCGGCGTTAAGGGGTGGGCCCAAACTCTAGGAGTTTGAGTCTACTTATATACTGAAGAAAAAATGTCCAGTGAAACAGGTCCGAAAACGCATATTATTCTGTCAGTACACCATTTTGTGATTTTTAAAAAAACATTTTTCAGGAACGGTTGGTTTTTCTATTTTATTTTAAAAAAAAAATTTTTAATAAGAAAAAATTAACGATTTTTCGTTGAGAAATTTCAAAATGGATTCGTTTTTAATTTTTCAAGTATCTTAGGAGATTTATCAAATTGTGTTGTATTATAAAGATTATGAAGAATTTTTCAACACAACAACAGAACAAAAGAACACCTTAATCGTAAAAATCCGACGGCAAACAACAGAATAATTGCACAAAGTAGGCCTTAACCGATGCGGCGGCCATTTTATATTTTTTTTATTATCGTGACTCATTTGATAACTAAATCAAATATTCTGATCCAACCGGCAGGCCGAGACATGGAGGCTCTAAGAGTAAAGGACACTCTCCTAGGCTATGTAATACTTAATTGCAGGATCCGGGCCGTAGGAGAAGAAGAAAAAGAAAAAAAAAATCAAATCTTCTGCCGGCCTCCTTGGCGCGTCTCGGCCTTTCATCCGGAGATCCCGGGTACGAATACCGGTCAGGAATGGCATTTTCATACACGCTACAAATCATTCGTCTTATTCTCTGAAACAAGACCTAACGGTGGACCCGGAGGTTAAACACACACAAAAAAAGATCAAATTTTCTGATTAAAATTGATAAAAATTAGCAGAAATAATGAAAACACAAAATGGTTTTAACCTCCGGGATCACCGTTAGGTCTTGTTTCAGAGGATGTAATGTACGATTTTGTAGCGTGTGGGTGAAAATGCCATGCCTGACCGGGATTCGAACCCGGGACCTCCGGATGAAAGGCCGAGACCTATATATATATATATATATATATATATATCTTATACAATATAGATAAATAAAAAGAACACCAAAAAATAATCTTGTTAATCACACAAAGAATAACTTATCAAACAAATAAACAAATGAAAGAACAAATAAAATTACGTAAATGACAAAACGAAATGATGATGATAACATCCTAGGGTAGCTATTCACCGCAAATCTCGAAGAACCTACAAATATAATAAATACAGTCAAATATATACAATTTTTAGATATAGATAAAATATGGATGCACAGTAAACTTTAATGAATAATAATTATTTTGAAAAAAAAATGCTATTAAAAATTAAAATAGGTGAAAAATAAAAAATTTATTGAGGTAGACTACGTAATTATAATTACTACGAACTAATAAATAGAACTGAAGAAAAATGTCTACATTTAAATTTATGTCGAACAAAAAAAAACATTTAGAATAGGAGACTGAACATATCACTTAGTATGTACTCCTGGAATTCCATTGGGCATACCTTCTTCTAAATTTGCTGGAACATTGGTTTAACCTGCAATACGACACCTTTTAACTCGTAACTTTTTTAGTACTTTATTAATAACCTAGGAGACCCGGCAATGGTTCGTTATTGTTAAATTTGAATGTATAAATTAAATAAATTTTATATTTGACAAATTATACTACGAAAATAATCAAATGTATAATATTAATTGTATTTCGATTAAATAAATCAAAATCATTGCAATGCTCTGGGATGTTTTTGGTGATTCCATTCGGCGAATATTTAAACAAATCGCTATGGTTTTCCTACACAATCTACCGGGTTGGTCTAGCGGTGAACTCGTCATCGCAGCTGATTTCAAAGTCGAAAGTTCAAAGGTTCAAATCCTAATAAAAGTGATTGGCGGAAAATTACGGCTGTTATCGTGTCCAAAAGAAAGTGAAATATTTATAATTGTTTGAGCTGACGATGGTTTTTGGATCTGGGGTATATGAAACGCGAAGATATGTCGAAATTTTCTGGAGGTCGAATTATGTTATCCATTACAGTAGGAAGGTTTCTTATGAAATTTACCTAATAATTAAATAAAATAAAATAAAATAAAATTTTAAAAATAAGAAAGATAAAAAATAATTATTTTAAAATTTAAATGTACGCTGATCATATTATAATAAAAGATTAAAAACGTATTTAAAGACCAGAGGACATTTAAATTTTAAAGATCAATAACTTTATGTCTGGAACTTTAAAAAAAAAATACATTTAAAATCCGACAGTGAAAATAATTTCCGATGATGGGTGGTATTTAAAATTTAAATACTTTAGGAAAATAATGTTTAAAATACTTTATTGTATTTCTTTCATTAATAAAAAAAATATTATCTCGGGTATTCTTTATTTATATATCTCCCTTTCACAATTGTTGCAAAATTTCAGTAATATGTAACAGTAAATTATAATTGTACAAAATTTTCACATCACAAAAAAGGATTTGATTTTTATTTACATTATATAAGTAATTTTCTTAACAAATGCAGTAATGTACTGTTTCTAAATAAAATTCGAATTTTTCCAACTTTTTCTTTGTTTTATTCAACTTATCTAAATTCTGTATAAGTTATATTTAAAGGTTTTACGTATTTATTACCCATTTAAAAAATTATTTCATCGAACATAAATAAAAAACAGGGGTTTTTTACCCAAATTTATTGGTTTTTATTTTTGACAGATATGAAGACGTGGAACATATACTATAAAAAACTATAATTTCTTTAAAAATAAATGCTGTTAAGAAATAATTAAACATTAACTAACCACAGTTTAAGATTAAAATTTCTTTTTAGAGAGTGAGAGAGAGGGAGAGAGAGAGAGAACGATTGTGAGCCGAGAGTGAAGTACATTATAATCATTAAAAAAATTATCTCTTATATATAGAATGTTTCTAAAATGGTGGGTTTGCTATACTTTTTCGGATTCTACTCGTAAAACTAAGAAAATATACTTGGGAAAAACGACATTTTCTTCTTCTTCATCCCCGTCCGCCGTTTTGTTATTTTTATATAAAAATTTATATCTCAAATTCTGATAGATGAATCACAGTAATATTTGGTAAGCGTCTTTGTAATAAAATTTAAAAAAATAAAAAAAAATCAGGACTTACCTTTGTAAATTACAAAATGGCAGCCATGTTTATTTTTCAATCCGTTATATCTCCATAAATATTAGTTTTAACAAAATTTATGTTATTTACTAAAACATTAAGCCTTTTATTTTGAACAAAATCAGATTTTATTTTTTAAAATCGGTTAACAAATAGCCTAGTTATAGCAGAAAATTGATGTCATTTTGTATCTTTTTTAATGTTCATTTTACGTTCAATTCCTAATATATTAATTGTTTTTATTTATTGATAATTCTAGTATTTATTTTCTTGTTTCTATTTGGCCTGTGGAAATTACCGTTCAGATAATACTTCAGAACATGATATGTATGAGTGTAAATGAAGTGTAGTCTTGTACAGTCTCACTTCTACCAATTCCTGAGACATGTGGTTAATTGAAACCCAACCGCCAAAAAACACCGGTATCCACAGGTCTTAATATTCAAATCCGTATAAAAATAACTGAATTTACAAGGTCTTGAACGCTGGAAATTCACACGACTTCCAAATCAGTTGTTCTGGAAAGACGCGTTCACCACTAGACTAACCCAGTGTGTTTAAATGCTAGTATTTTAAATTAGTATCAGTTTAAGTAATAATTTTCTCACAATAATAGACTTAATATATATATATATATATATATATACATATTTTTTTTTTGTCTTCAGTCATTTGACTGGTTTGATGCAGCTCTCCAAGATTCCCTATCTAGTGCTAGTCGTTTCATTTCAGTACACCCTCTACATCCTACATCCCTTACCATTTGTTTTTCATATTCCAAACGTGGCCTGCCTACACAATTTTTCCCTTCTACCTGTCCTTTTAATATTAAAGCGACTATTCCAGGATGCCTTAGTATGTGACCTATAAGTCTGTCTCTTCTTTTAACTATATTTTTCCAAACGCTTCTTTCTTCATCTATTTGCCGCAATACCTCTTCATTTGTCACTTTATCCACCCGTCTAATTTTTAACATTCTTCTATAGCACCGCATTTCAAAAGCTTCTAATCTTTTCTTCTCAGATACTCCGATCGTCCAAGTTTCACTTCCATATAAAGCGACACTCCAAACATACACTTTCAAAAATCTTTTCCTGACGTTTAAATTAATTTTTGATGTAAACAAATTATATTTCTTACTGATGGCTCGTTTCGCTTGTGCTATTCGGCATTTTATATCGCTCCTGCTTCGTCCATCTTTAGTAATTCTATTTCCCAAATAACAAAATTCTTCTACCTCCATAATCTTTTCTACTCCTATTTTCACATTCAGTGGTCCATCTTTGTTATTTTTACTACATTTCATTACTTTTGTTTTCTTCTTGTTTATTTTCACGCGATAGTTTTTGCGTAGGACTTCATCTATGCCGTTCATTGTTTCTTCTAAATCCTTTTTACTCTCGGCTAGAATTACTATATCATCAGCAAATCGTAGCATCTTTATCTTTTCACCTTGTACTGTTACTCCGAATCTAAATTGTTCTTTAACATCATTAACTGCTAGCAATATATATATATATATATATATATATATATACAAATATAAATGCGAGGGAATCCCACCCTCTCACACACAATAAATAAAATATTTGCTTAGTTGATTTTAATAGATACAGAAATTGTTTTCATACTGATGTAAAGAACATCACAAATGAATATATGAAATCATATCTCATCAACCCAATGGATTAACTAATTTATAAAAAAACTACGAGCGAAGAAACCATGTGCGAGTACAATCTATACTATCTTTATTCTAAATTCTGTGTTCTTTTTATTCTATTCTCCATTTTTTTTAGTTCAATATTCTTTTCATCTTTACGTTCTAAATTCCTAGTAAAAACCAAGAATAACAAATTATCCGTAGGTTAAAAATATACAATACGTGCGTGTTTCTTTGATAATAAAAAATATATTTAAAAAATAAAATTAGATATTCACATGAATAGATACGTGTGTGTATATATATATATATATATATATATATATATATATATATACATTCCTAAAATGCTTCGTTTGCGAGTTATGGCTAGTGAAATATTTTGCTCAGATTTCAGCTACCCGTGATGAAATGAGGTCGTACTGAAATTTTTAGAACGTTAATTAAGGTACAAAATTGGTGATTTCTTATGGCTTTTGAACTAAAAAATCGAATAAAATAGGTCTCAGAACTGTTATCTGTTTCCCGAAGACTGCGAAAAGTCAGTCTAATTGTTTTTAGATCTAGAATCCTGCGATTCGGAAAATGTTTCATATTCTACTGCAATAGTTGTAGCATTACCATTACACTCACCTAAAACTAATACCATATTAGTATATTACTCTGTTGTAAATAAGTACGGCATTAGTTCAATGGCAAATCGATCACGTTCAAACTAAAATTCACAGTAAACCTTCAATAGCAAACCACAATAACAATATATTATGATTTAAATAGTAATAATGTATTGCGCATTTTTAATCAGCTGTTGTAATTTATTGCCAACTTTTAAATAATACTTTTTCGAATAACTTATTGCATTTAATCATTAATAAAATAATTAATATCCAAATAATTTTAGTTTTTTTTTTACAAATGTATAATTTCCAGTTTCTTTAAATTATGTAACATCAATTTTTAACAGTTAATATTCTTTTTACAAATTTTTCACATCAATAAAAAAATTTGGTTTTTGTTTACATTTAAATTTTGTTTCTGACAAACGTAGAACTGTTTCGAAATGAAAATCGTATTTTTCTAACTTTTCTTCGTTTTATACAACTTATCTTACACCATTTTGTTCAAAATTAAATTCTCAACAAGTTTTAAAAGTTTTATGTGTTTATTACTCGTTTAACAAAGTTATACATCCAACATAAAAAACAGGGTTTATTACCCTAATTTATTAATTTTCACCCCATTTTTCACAAAAACTACTGCAGATACGGTTCGGGGATCTATTTTATTCGATATTAGCAGCCCCGGTAATGCTTCGCTAATGGATTTGAATATATATATACATATACAGATGTCCCATATAAAACGCAACCCATCAATCACTAATCCATGAAATTTCAAAAGTCAAGCTTACTCCCCTACTCGTTACTGAAATGGACTCGTCCAACATCTGAACATTGCGACGACGCAGTAGAACACTACCGATAGTAACAACAATGCAATCATAACGTTCAGTGTATTGCTAGAGACAAGATGGTGTTTTCGCTAGATGAACGTGTTTTCATTGTTGAGTCGTACTTCAGTACGAAATCAGTGGTCGCAGTGCAAGATTTGTTTCGCCATAAGTACCCAGATAAACCGGCTCCTAACAAACCATCAGTATTAAGATTAGTCGCAAATTTAGAGAGACCGGTTCTGTTAATAACAAGGAACACAAAAGATTTGGTCAGTGTTGAATACAGATACAGTCACGGAAATCAAAGACCGATTACTCGCCTCGCCAAATAAATCGATCAGACGTTTGTCTGCTGAAATTATTTGTCTAAATCGACTGTTCATCGGGGGAGAAAACAATTACAATTACGACCTTATCGCATTCAAACGGTTCATCGACTTCTTGAGCCCGACAAAGAAAAACGGCTACAATATTGTCAACGGTTCCGTCGATTTCTGCGCGAGGGAATTAACGTTATGGATTCGTTATTTTTCACAGATGAAGCACGGTTTCATTTGGACGGCTACGTAAACAGCCAAAACAGTAGAATTTGGAGCGCTGAAAATCCCCAATATATCATGAAAAACAATTACACCCGCAGAAGTCGGGCGTGTGGTGCGCGATATAGCGGAAGAAAATAATCGGTCCTATTTTTTTCGAGTACACCATTAATGCAGAACGATATCAGGATATTTTATTTCAGTTCATCGCACTCTTGGAAGAGGAAGACATACTGCTGGCTACAACATGACGGTGCGACATCGCACTAAGCAGGTTCAACTTCTGATATAGTTGAGGAATTCTTTGGTAATCGTGTTATCGGAGGCTTGTGGCCACCAAGATCTCTAGATTTGACTACGCCGGATTTTTTTCTATGGGGTTACCTCAAAGAAAAAGCCTACAGCAAGAAACCACGAACACTTAAAAGTTAATATTGAACAAGCTGTATTAAATATCCAGCCACAAATTTTGAAAAAAGTTGCAAGAAACACTGTAAAAACAATTGAAGCTTGTATTCAAGAAGATGGCGGCCACTTCCAACATTTACTTTAAATGTAAAGTAATGGACGGTAATAATAAAAATTACATTTACACATGCCTTTTTATTATTTCAATACCTACCAATATAAGGTTGGGTTGCGTTTTATATGGGACACTCTGTATATAGATTAAATGAACACAATTGAAAGTTTGATAAAACATTAACAAAATGAACATTAAGGAATTTCAAAAAAATTAACCTTTCCCAATTTCTCCTTTTCCCGTTTTCATTTTTACCATATTCTGTTGCCCTTTCTCCATTTCCCCAGTCCCTTTCCCCACATCCTCCACCCCATTTCCTTTCCTTTCCCAATTTCTTTTTCCCTTATTTCCCTTTCCCCTTCCTCTTTCTCCCATTTTTTTCGCGTTTCCCCTTTTCATTTCCATCTCCTTTTCCGTTTTTCCTTTTTTATTTTTTCAATTTTTCCCTTCTTCCCCTTTTATTCCTTTAGTTTTTTTCGATTTTTCCCTTTTCCCGGTCTAGTAATTTTTTAGTCTATAGCGGACACACATAACGGGAACATTGAAATGGAATCATAACATATTTAGTATAGCGAGTGTTAGTTTTACGTCCAACCGATAGGGTTGTTTTTTTTAAAAAAAAGCATGTTTTTATTTGTCGCAGGTGTGACATCTTAGGTACATAAAAAGTAGGTATATAAAAACACGCGTTTATTCGAATGCAGTTTTGTGTCAAAATTTTAAAGCAATCGGTGAAGAACATTTGGAGAATTAAGATTTTGAATAAACGAACTTTTATATTTTTATTTATATAAATTTCGGGTCAAAACCATAAGAAATTATTTATCTGGATTCTTAATTAAATCCTAAAAATTTGAGTACGAACTCATTTCACCGGTGTAGCTGAAATCCGAGTGAAATCATTCACTAGCCGTAACTCGCAAATGAAGCATTTTAGAACATATGTTTATATGAAATAATCCCATCATTTTAACGAGTAGAATAGGTTATGAAAGTCCCGGGAGAAATTAGTGATACACTCTGTATACGTATTTATTTCTATTAAAAAATATTTTGTTAACATTTTTCTGTTTTGCTTATAAAGACTAGTAGCATCCCAGCCTTTAATTCGGATAATCCCCAGGTGCGAATTCTGACATGATATTTTCTTACTTTAAAATCTCTATTACATATATCACGTATAGCATTTGAGCTTATATGATGTATTAAAAAAACGCCGATCTCAGTTTTGGAGTGGTAGCATCTAAACATTTGATCCAGATATCCGGTTTGTTTTTCGTTAAAGAGGTGGGAAATCCCATTTACAGACGCCTAAGCAGTGTCGGGCTCGCTAACAGGTGTCGCAAGATGTTATTAATATGCGTACGTAAACCTCTCTCTTTTTCCTGTTTAGCCTCCGGTAACTACCGTTTAGATAATTCTTCAGAGGATGAATGAGGATGATATGTATGAGTGTAAGTGAAGTACAGTCTAAGTTAAACCATTTCTGAGATGTGTGGTTAATTGAAACCCAACCTCTAAAGAACACCGGTATCCACGATCTAGTAAACCTGCGCACTACCGACTAAACCGCCACCCGTGGCTACCACCCTTCCTGGAACCACTAGCGAAGCATTCCTTTTGGAATACTTTTTGGAAGGGGGATTACACGCCCACATACACACTCGTACGTCATATTGTAATTCCATCATAATAGGAATACCAATAAAAATACATCAGTCAACTAGATACATCCCCGTACATCAAGATACAGAAAACAGATTATGAAACTACATACAAAAAAAAAAAAGTCACACAATATATACAAATAATCCGGATATTTTGGGTTCAAATCCATTTCAGCATGGCATTTTTCATACGCTGAAAATTGTCATACGGCAAAATGGTAAATAGTAAAAATTTGGAAAACAACTACATCTGAAAAAAGAAAATATTACTTAAGGAAATGGTTTATAACTTTAAAAAATATTTATCAAAACCGTTTGAAGTGGAAAAAAGCAAGGTGAAATTACTAAGTAATTAATTAGTTATAATTGAATAATTTGTTTTACCCGTTTAAAATAATTTTGATTTTTATAAATGTAATATTTAAAATTAATTAAGAATACTTTTTAAATTTTCTGTTTTTTAAAGAAATATTTCAATAACGTAATTACATAAGTTAATAGAAAACTGATTGGGGAATAAAGTAAGATTATTCTAGTATTATACGTTAATTTATTATGAAGCGAGATTGTAAGTTTTAAACTTATAAGTATAGAGATAATGCGGATTGTGTAATATAATATATAAAATATATATATTTTTCCCCAATTATAATTTTTATTTTTACATAAAAGCAAACAGGTAGAAAAAATACTACTTGTTCCTAATTTAGATTTATTTTATTTTATTTTTTTTTTTTAAATAACAAAACCTGAGATAACTTTAAAAAAAATATAAAATATGAGAAAAGGGCGTGAAGATAAATGATGATAACTAATTAAGAAAAAAAACACACACACATAAGACATAAGTAGAAAGAATGAAAGAAAACAGAAGTAAGAATCCTGAGGGCAAAAATAAAAGAAGAAAAAGAAGCTGTTCATCACAATAAGGAAGATTTCTGCGGTAGCGGACAAGAAAATTATAACCTTCTTGCCATAACTCAACACACGCTTATTCAACATACACCATCCATCCTTCCGACAAAACCTCAATTTTTATATTATTTCTCTTCATTAGTTTTATTTTTATTTCTTTATAATGATAAGTTATTAAAAAATCCTAATTTATAACCGACCGATCATCAAGCAATATTATTATTATTATTAGTTTTCAGTAGGCCAATACAGTAATAATACCTTCCTTTATTTTTTTTATTATCCTTTCAACACATCATGTTTAGCTACTGTTTTCCAATGATAAAAAAAAAATAAGAGAAAAAATTATACCATAGATACCGTTACGATAAAATGAGTTACATTATGTCTATTGTTATAATCACCTGACTGTAATTTACTGTACATTACTCTTGTATTATTATTGTTTTCTACGGTCAGGATATTGAGAGGTTAATGAACTCTCATCGAGGAAAAATATTTTACTGTTCTATGTACAGTAATCCATCGATATTCGCAAGATTTACTTTAAATTCTTTGTAAATATTGCGAATTGTATTATCGAAACCATAAACGAATGAGAGAAAAGGATAGTAAATCTAATGAATTATATAAAAATAAGGCGTATAAAATTGTACTTAAAGAATTATATCTTTTAGTAATATTATTAAAGTAGATTTATTGTAAACTTTTTTGTAGATAAAAAACGTATCTGTAAACCAATCGTAAAATTATATTTTTATACAGAGTGTTCAGAAAGTTGTTCATTGGAATTATGGAATATAATGACAAAACTTCCTTAATTATTACTTTGTATTTTTATTTCATTATTTTATAGAAACGGATATTGCAATAATTGGAATCTACATATATATATATATATAAATGAATGTTTGTCTGTCTGTATGTCTCTTATGCATTCCTAAACCGTTCATCCTATAGCGATGAAACTTTGGTGAATTGTTGTGTGCACGCTAGCGAAGATTTCTGAGTTAGTTTGGACCCGCTAGGTGGCGCTGGTGTCGAGATATTTCAAAAAATTGTATTTATGGTTTGATTTACCTCGTATTCAGAATACATGTTACTTACATGGAAAGAATTATCTCTGCAAACGATGGACCCGGTAGATAGCGCTGGGGTTGAGATATTTAAAAAAAATTATATTTATGAAACGATTTGGTTCATATTCAGAATATGAATATTAGTTACGTGAAAAGAAATATTTTTTGCAAAAACTATACCCGCTAGGTAGCGCCTGTGTCGAGATGTTTACAAAACAAACAAATATACAAACAGACTTTTTATTTCTATATATGTATATATATATATATATATATACATATATAGGCATATATATATAAAAGGCAATGTTTGTATGTGTGTCCGCTAAATTCCAAAAAACCAATGGACCGAATTACGCGCGGGCAAAAGGGAATAAAGAAAAAATGGAAAACGGGAAAAAGGGAAAAGGTGGAAAGAGAAAAGGGTAAAACGGGAAAGGGTAAAAAGGAAACTGAGAGAGGGGTAAGGGAAAGGGCGAAAGGGAAAAGGGGAAGGAGAATAAGGTAAAATTTTGTGAAGTTCCGTAAAATTTAAACTCCCTCACTCTTTCTCTCTCTCTCTCTCTATATATATATATATATATATATATATATATACAATTATATATATCAAATCTAGCAATAGCGAAGCATTGCCGGGTCTGCTAGTAGTTTATAAAAGGTGTTGAAATGACCTTCTCAAATATTGAGCACGGTTCAATTTGTTTTCAAACACAACCGGTTTTCAAACCGGCTGACGTATTGGAATGTCGTACATATACCGTTTTGCGGTTTTTAGTTCAATTGTGCGTAGTCTATTGCTTGTTTCGCGACCCTCCCCCATAGAAAATAATATGGGGAAGTCAGCTCTGGTGATAGTACAGGCCAAAAACCCCTCGAAATGATTTGTTCACTAAAGATATTTCGTAAACTTGCGGCACCATCTTATTGAAACCACTTTCATTGAATTCCACTTGTATTAATCGACTAATGAAGTTGGTTAACTGTATTTTCAAAAAAAGATTGGACCCACAATGCACGTTCTACTCAAACTTTCGATTTGTGTAATTCATGGAGATTAGTTGTCAACCATAATCGTGTATTTTGTGAATTAATATAACATCTTCAGCTGTAAAAACCGTAATGTTGAGGATACGTACGGAATTTTATGTTCTTGAATGCACATTACTTTGTAGGGGAAAAATTTCAATTTTTTACGTGAAATATCATTAAAATCACATTGAAACACGGATGCCAGAACGGAAATTTATAACGTAATGAAAAGGGCTATACCATCCTGCCTTAATATATCCCTAACTATTAGTCTCAAAGATGTAAATGCGTTGTCATTTTATAACTTACATGGTCAGCTCGTCGATAGGAATTTGAGTTTACGTCACTGTCAAGCAGGTTGGTAGGGAGGGGGCACAGCGCAAATCGGCCAAAACTGGCGCTCTCGCTCATTTCCATTCAGTATAGCTCATGACTTCGACGTGATAGCGAGATTGTCTTTAGAGTTTGTCGAGATAGATCGATTTAAGTAATAAGTGTATTATGGACAATATTTACGTATAAAATATTAAAGTAAATGTATAGAAAAGTATAAAAATTCAATATGTCAGCCTCAGCTTGTGCAAAAGCTAGCCGGAAATATAAATTACGCATATCGTTCGAAAAGAGAGGTTGTGGGTCACGCACAGATACCCCAATGTCCGGTGCCGAGAGAACGAGACTTTCGGGACTGTTGCAAAGCTGACACGGCGCGCTCAGTGAATGACGCCGACGGCGCGAACACCTCTACCGCTGCTTATTATGCCTTATGTCTCATTACTTTTCATATTACAGACCAACGTTGAACAAAATTGTCGTCGAATATTAGTCGAAATCAATATCGTGTACCATTTAATGTGTTTTATGTCAAAATTAAATTTAGTACGCAGTCGATGTCTCGTTTTTATTTCAATCCGATACACTAAAAGTGACTCGCTGACATACAGCCCGACCATTTTATCTGTAGAGTTGACTAAAAGAAGGAACTAAAATTTTCCATCGGAGATTTTCAGTTTTGTTCGAAAAATACGATTGTGGCTCTCCCATCGGTCGATCTGTAGCTCGGAAGAACTTCATCCAAGGTCTGTAACGTTTCACGTTAAACCAAAGGCCGTGTGCCCCGACACAGCTCGGCCCGATTTTTTTCTTACAGCATTATGTACGGTAGGATGTCTGATTCCTTCTGCTATACTAACTACCCGTTGATTTTCATGGACGTTCGGCCATAGCATCCAAAATATAAACCAGCTTATTTTTGTTTAATTTGGATGGTCTTCCACTTCGATCAGCGACTTCAACAGAGCCTGTTATCTGAAACTTTTCTGTAACAGTTCGAACTGCATTGTAATGAGCAACAGGAGTATTTGAAAACGTTTATTTTTATTAAGTTAAATGTTTCTTTTATCGTAGAAAAATAAAAAATTGTTTAAAAACGTATGTGAAAAACTTTATAGAACGGTTCAACAAGTCTGATTTTCTGATATTACACAATTTGTACAAATAAATTAACTTACAGAAGAGATTGATTTATATCATTTGAATGTGGGAGAATGAAAATTGGAACAGAGGATTTAAATCACGTAATTGTGTTAATATCATCCTTGGAACGAAATATTAATGACAAAATTAATATAAAATAAACAATAAAAATTAAACGATAATTTGTTTCAGCGGAAAATTACACATCTGGTTTATTAATAGGTTATATGCACCAAGAATAACGTGCAAAAAATTGTATTAGAATTTATAAATTATATCAACAAAAATGGTAAAAAAAAAAAATATGCTGCAATTTCTGTAGATTTTTAAAACGCCTACAATTCCATACAACGCGAATCGTCATTTTAAGTATTAGAAGAAGCATAAATAGATAGGAAATATATAGCAATAATTAAAAAAAAAACAAAACAATCACTATTAAACACCAAATATAAAATTAAAATTGTCAGAAGAATTTGAAATAAAAACAGACGTAAAGCAGGGTAATAAATAGTATCTCCCCAGTTCTATTCAACATTGTCTTATAAATAGTGATTAGAGAATGAAATAAAGAAATAATTAAACATCGAATTTCAGAATCTATTCAGGAACACGAAAAAATAAATTAGCCATGATTCATTTAACTGTTACAGATGACGTAGTTATCCCGAAGTACATAAACAGTCCCGCAGGATTGGTCTAGTTGTGAAGTCGGCAACGTCTTATTCGTAGTCGAGAATTCTAAGGTTCAAATCCTAAGGAAGGCAGTTAATTTTTTACGGATCTGAATATTAGATCGTGGCTACCGGTGTTCTTTGGTGGTTGGGTTTCAATTAAGTACAAAAATTTCAAAAATGGTCGATCTGAGGCTGTACCAGACTACATTTACATTCATACATATCATCCTCTAAGTAATACTTTACGGTGGTTCCGGAGATTAAAACAGAAAAAGAGAGAGTATAAATTTATATATGCTAATCATATGATTAAATTATATAAATAACTGGGTATCATTTGTATTAAGGGAAACTAATTCTTCACGTTGTAATGTGGAATAAAACTACAAATAAATATTTTTTTGTTTGCTAATGAATTTTTTTTTTTTTTGTCTCCAGGCATTTACTGGTTTGATGCAGCTCTCCAAGATTCCCTATCTAGTGCTAGTCGTTTCATTTCAGTATACCCTCTACATCCTACATCCTAACAATTTGTTTTACATATTCCAAACGTGGCCTGCATACACAATTTTTTCTTTCTACCTGTTCTTCCAATATTAAAGCGACTATTCCAGGATGCCTTAGTATGTGGCCTATAAGTCTGTCACTTCTTTTAACTATATTTTTCCAAATGCTTCTTTCTTCATCTATTTGCCGCAATACCTCTCCATTTGTCACTTGATCCACCCATCTGATTTTAACATTCTCCTACAGCACCGCATTTCAAAAACTTGTAATCTTTTCTTCTCAGATACTCCGATCGTCCAAGTTTCACTTCCATATAAAGCGACACTCCAAACATACACTTTCAAAAATCTTTTCCTGACATTTAAATTAATTTTTGATGTTAACAAATTATATTTCTTACTGAAGGCTCGTTTCCCTAATTTTATATTGCTCCTGCTTCGTCCATCTTTAGTAATTCTACTGCCGAAATAACAAAATTCTTCTACCTCCATAATCTTTTCTCCTCCTATTTTCACATTCAGCGGTCCATCTTTGTTATTTCTACTACATTTTATTACTTTTGTTTTGTTCTTGTTTATTTTCATGCGATAGTTCTTGCGTAGGACTTCATCTATGCCGTTCATTGTTTCTTCTAAATCCTTTTTACTCCCGGCTACAATTACTATATCATCAGCAAATCGTACCATCTTTATCTTTTCACCTTGTACTGTTACTCCAAATCTAAATTGTTCTTTAACATCATTAACTGCTAGTTCCATGTAAAGATTAAAAGGTAACGGAGATAGGGAACATCATTGTCGGACTCCCTTTCTTATTACGGCTTCTTTCTTATGTTCTTCGATTATTACTGTTGCTGTGTGGTTCCTGTAAATGTTAGCAATTGTTCTTCTATCTCTGTATTTGAACCCTAATTTTTTTAAAATGCTGAATATTTTATTCCAGTCTACGTTATCGAATGCCTTATCTAGGTCTATAAACGCCAAGTATGTTTGTTTGTTTTTCTTTAATCTTCCTTCTACTATTAATCTGAGGCCTAAAATTGCTTCCCTTGTCCCTATACTTTTCCTGAAACCAAATTGGTCTTCTCCTAACACTTCTTCCACTCTCCTCTCAATTATTCTGTATAGAATTCTAGTTAAGATTTTTGATGTATGACTAGTAATTTGCTAATGAATTAAAGCAAATAAAAGTGAAAACATATTTGCCAGTTTAAATATTTATGTATAATTAAAGAAAATACATACAATAACAGTGATAAAAATTAACACTTTACGAAAAATTTTATTAATTTGTTCAAATATGATTTCGCCCACTCAGCAAAAAAAAAATGCAAAAAATCCGTCATCGTAAATCACTTGTTTAACACAGCTGATTTTCGAAGTCGAAGTTTTTGAGGTTCAAATTCTAATAAAACTTAGATACTTTTATACGGATTTGAATACTAGACGGAGCATCCCAATGTACTTTAGGATTTAGTTAACCACACATTTCAGGAATTGTCGGCCTGAGTCAGTACAAAACAACACTTCATTTAGATGACATATATCATCCTCATCTCATTAGGTCATGGGGATTGAGTTGCTTATTGTTCACTTTTCGACTTATTTGGATGTAGGTCTGAATTTCTATGTTGCGTAAGAATAATTTTGATTGGTATGAGTGAAGCACTGATTTAACTTTAAACTCGTTCGTTTTCTGAGGCATTCACAGTCACGAACAGTGCTGTCAAATCTTTACTAGGCGCGGGGTTCTCGCTTCCGCGGTTTCGGTTAGTTAGTTTGATGGATTCATGTTAGATTGGATGTGAAGATATCCGTTTGAGGCCTACGTGAAGGCGAAATTTGATATGTATTTTACTAATGCAAATGTCTACCGTGGAATTTACATCGGTGGCATCCCGACCGAGGCCTGGCTGATGACTGTTAGATGTTATCAGTTAGAGGGTCTAAAGACGACCTCCGGTAAAGCCCCTCAGGGCTTGGAACGGAGGGGGTGGTGTGCCGACCGGTAACGTCACAAGGTCTTCTCCCTACGAGGTTGGGATGTTCACTAGTTGAACAGATTGCAACGTGTATATTAAGAAAAAAAAATTATTTCAAACAACTCAGTTCTGTGGAGAATATAAGAAATTGAATAAAATATAATTTTTCAGAATTATTTTAAAAGAACTGTCGAATCACACCAAATCTCGGAAAGGAAACTAACAAAAATTTAATGTAACTTCGTTTAATTAAGATTGCAAGACTGTTGAAAATGAAAAACCAGGACCGTTAAAAAGAAATATTTCTTTTTAATATAGGATAATTGAAGAGCGTGCGGATAACAATTTTGTATGTATATATATATATATATATATATATATACACTTTTTCCAAATATTTTAAATCTATTTAAACATATATAGACTATGATACTCCCGGTAACGTAAGGATTCCAACGCAGTGTCTAACATCTAAATCAGTTCAGCTGTTGAGTTGTTACGGTGGAAAAAACATATATAAATACACTCTAAACACATTACACTCTTCTTGGGCAGTCGTGCAAATAAAAGAATGGGATTATTAGTTAATATTTAGCAATAAAATGTTGGCATAAAGCGGTCCAATAGTGGTGCGCCGGAGTCGTGGTCTCTCCACGACTCTCTCCCGCTAAAAGCAGTCCGTTATCAATTCATTATCGTTTATTATCAAATTAAAATGTTTCAATTTGCTTCCAGGTACTTGTTTCTTTCGCTATCCAGTACAACAAAATCAGTTGAGGAAATGTAACCAGAAGATAAAATATCACGGGGAAGTTGTCACTATATACAAGACGATGAAATAAAATCTCTCATTTCGTCAATCATATCCGAAATTAATGTGTAATGAACATAAACTATTTTCCGTAATATAATAATGGCACGATACCTCTTACCTCTTAATACCAGTTAACTTTGAAAAGAAAGAAATATCATGACACCACCGATGACTTCATTAGTAATGAGATGAATCCGTTTCATAAAGTTCCTAAGAATAGATTTTAGAAATATTTCAAAACAATTTATAAAAATTAACAAAATTGTATAAATGCTAACCAAATATAATTTAAAACTTTATAACGTTTAATATTTTTGTAAATAAAAATATTTTTAGAACTTTTTGAAAGTTCTAAAAGAAATTATTAAAAATATTTTAATGGAATCGAATTTCAGATAGCCAAACACGATAAGAAGCGGAAAAAGCAAAAAATTTGGATATTTAAAATATATTATTGCCGATAAATTTATATAATTTGTAGTCCAATCAATGGGGGAAAAAAAGGTTCGATTTTTGAAGAAAATTAGCAAAGTTTAGGGAAGAACATTGGGGTTGTAGATTAGAGTAAGTATAACTTTTTTATATGTGACTAGAGAACATTTTCTCTAACTAGACAAAATACTTCGCAGTGCGGGTGAGGAAGCGATTGATAGATTATACAAACTGGTGTGTAATATTTATGAAAGAGGGAAATTTCCGTCAGACTTCAAAAAAAGTGTTATGGTCATGATACCAAAGATAGTAGGGGCAGATAAATGTGAAGAATAAAGAACAATTAGTTTAACTAGTCATGCATTAAAAATCTTAACTAGAATTCTATACAGAAGAATTGAGAGGAGAGTGGAGGAAGTGTTAGGAGAAGACCAATTTGGTTTCAGGAAAAGTATAGGGACAAGGGAAGAGTAATTTTAGGCCTCAAATTAATAGTAGAAGGAAGATTAAAGAAAAACAAACCAACATACTTGGCGTTTATAGACCTAGAAAAGGCATTCGATAACGTAGACTGGAATAAAATGTTCAGCATTTAAAAAAAATTAGGGTTCAAATACAGTGATAGAAGAACAATGCTAACATGTACAGGAACCAAACAGCAACAGTAACAATTGAAGAACATAAGAAAGAAGCCGTAATAAGAAAGGTAGTCCGACAAGGATGCTCCCTATCTCCGTTACTTTTTAATCTTTACATAGAACTAGCAGTTAATGATGTTAAAGGATAATTTAGATTCGGAGTAACAGTACAAGGTGAAAAGATAAAGATACTACGATTTGCTGATGATATAGTAATTCAAGCCGAGAGTAAAAAGGATTTAGAAGAAACAATGAACGGCATAGATGAAGTCCTACGCAAGAACTATCGATTGAAAATAAACAAGAACAAAACAAAGGTAATGAAATGTAGTAGAAATAACAAAGATGAATGTGAACTGAATGTGAAAATAGGAGATGAAAAGATTATGAAGGTAGTAGAATTTTGTTATTTTGGAAGTAGAATTACTAAAGATGGACGAAGCAGGAGCGATATAAAATGCCGAATAGCACAAGCTAAATGAGCCTTCAGTAAGAAATATAATTTGTTTACATCAAAAATTAATTTAAATTTCAGGAAAAAATTTTTGAAAGTGTAAGTTTGGAGTGTCGCTTAATATGGCAGTGAAACTTGGACGATCGGAGTATCTGAGAAGAAAAGATTAGAAGCTTTTGAAATGCGGTGCTATAGAAGAATGTTAAAAATCAGACGGCTGGATAAAGTGACAAATGAAGAGGTATTGCGGCAAATAGATGAAGAAAGAAGCATTTGGAAAAATATAATTAAAAGAAGAGACTGACTTATAGGCCACATACTAAGGCATCCTGGAATAGTCGCTTTAATATTGGAAGGACAGGTAGAAGGAAAAAATTGTATAGGCAGGCCAAGTTTGGAATATGTAAAACAAATTGTTAGGGATGTAGGATGTAGAGGGTATACTGAAATAAAACGACTAGCACTAGATAGGAAATCTTGGAGAGCTGCATGAAACCAGTAATGACAGAAGACAAAAAAAAAAAATGGTGATGAAAACTGAATAAAAGTATTTTTATAAAAATATTGAACAAAAAGCAAATCGTTGACCATTTATTGTATCGTTATCGTTCATCTATGCAGTTAACATATTCTATATTTACTGATTGACCCTTTCAATTTATCAAATGCTAAGAATTTAATTAGATTTTTTTATAAATGCTGCGGTAGATTTTATTAATCGCCTAGAATGTTGCAGAATAACACTATAATTTGTATATTTAAGGTTAATTGGACGAGGTTAATGACTGTAGGTTATGTTTGGCTTATACGTATTTAAATTTCCGTTTTTTACGAAGATTTCGCGTAATCTATTTACCTTAAAAATTGGTATCGGGTGATTTTTTTGTTTAACTTCGGTACTTATCGGTTAACTACCAGTTCTTAATAATCGGTACTTATCGGATAAAATAAATAAATAACCCAACGAGCGAAGCGAGCGTATGTTAAGTTTGATTAGATTATATTAAAATTTTATAATTTTATTCTCTTATTTCATTATGGCGTATCAGTGGCGCCATCTAAGAACAACTAACTAACTAAATACAGTTTGAATCCGCTGGAACGGAAAAATACATAGCGGGCAGATAACTGATAAGTATCTTAATTTCTAATTATCGTTTGGATCCCCACCAGAAATTATCCGTGTTTGTTGACATATACCGGCGAAAGACCGAATAAGCAAATTTTTCGGTCTTTCACCGACGTATTTGGTATATGTCGGCGAAATTTACCAGATATCGGTCTTTCATAGAAACATACACATTATTTTGGCACATTCTGAAATCAAAAAATTACACGTAGAAATCAAATTTATCGTAAAAATAAAAACTTAGATTCATTGTCCTTCTGAAACAATTTTTAGTATTTTAAAATGTATTTTAATATACGCCTTAATCAAAAGAAATTCAATAATTACTCCCTTTAACGAAGTAAAGGAAGTATTGTGATCGCAAAAAATTTCGGTATTCAAATTTCAACGGAAGTATCCATTTTGACCATCCCTGATTCTATTTTGACTAGTTTCGGTGTGACATCTGTACGTATGTTTTTCGCATAACTCAAAAACTATTAGCCGTAGAATGTTGAAATTTTTTATTTAGGACTATTGTAACATCTAGTTGTGCACCTCTCTTTTTGATTGCAATCAACTGAACCAAAAGTGTCCAAAAAAAGCACAAAATCCAAAAACAAATGTTAATTTTGGACTTTTTTTTAACTGCAGTAATAAGTCCTCATTGAGAGCTTTTCAACGATATATCATAAGTAGTACTTATTTTCATCAGTTCTAGAGTTATATGCGAAATAATACTTCAGTTAATGAAATATTTGGATCTTACAAGGGGAAGGCACATCGGTTCAAATCTGACTTCATTTCCTTTTTTCTTCTACGTTTTTTTTTAAATTTAAATATCTTGATTTATTAATAATTATTAACCTGTGACTAAAAAAAAATTATTATAAATAATAATAAAATAATAAAAATTTAAAAAAAATACGAATTAATATCAGAAGTTATATATGAAATAAAATTTTTTGTACTTTTTCATTTTAAAAAATGTCTGATATATTTTAATAGGTGTACAAGAGAGTCATGTGCTTTCCACATCAGATTTTTTATTTGTGTTTTCAGGTTAATTAATTATTGCATTATAGTTTTTTTATAACGAATCAAACGTGCAAACGAATTTTCTTATTATTATTGTTCTTGAAAAAAATAAAATTCAAAACACATCAAAGAAAAGCTGAGCCTCATATAGCGGTTTTGTATAACCCTTTATCATCGATTATATCAAATTCTAGAATTGTTGAACTTATCTCGTGATGCATTATAATTAGTGAACTGAAAGAATATAAAGTAAAAATTCTAGATATTTCATTATCTAGATAGATATTTTATACAAAATGAATTAAAATAGAAATTATATTTCTAGAAGATATTACATAAAAGATAAAAATTGGGAAGAGAAAAGAAATTATATATGTTAACGTAGATATATTAAGTGAGAAAATATAATTTGAAACTTCCACTAATAAATCTTTAATTTATTATTTCTGAACTATATAACTAATATATTTATAAATAGGCTAGGGTATTCTTGTAAAAACATACACTAGTGAAAATTAGGGTCGATGGCAATTAGTCAAAATTGTTGTTATGGGTGTGTCCTTCTTTGGATAGATGTTGGTGACCCATCAATTTTTGATAGCTATTTAAGGGAGAAAAGGACTTCTCACTCAGGATACAAGACTAGTGGACACAGGAAGCAGTAAATACATCTGTCCACACGTTTTAAGGGTGAGAAATTTTAACAGATTTCTTTGCCACTTTTTTTACTTTACCATCGTTTCTTATTTTATTAATAATGATGTACAATACGTTATATATAAGGTAAACAAACAAACAAGCAACGTTTAGTGAATACAAAAACAAAAAAAAAAGTTGGATTACCAATTATTAGTTGGATTTATCCAAGTACCAAATCTCATGATTTGGAACGGAATTTTCCATTAAATAAAAAAAAAATATCTTTCATCAATGTAGTAATAAGAATGGATCAACAGCAAGTAAATGATAACATATTAAATAGCAACCTATCACAAGATATATACAATCTGAAAAATATCTTTTAATGTTTAAAGACTACATATTGTCGCTTATCAGAAGTCGTGATCCAATGGTAAAAACTCTGGATTTAGATTTTTGATTCTTATTTATAATTCCAAAAAAATATGCAAAATAATACTACGAGCCTTCAGTAAGAAATATAATTTATTTACATCAAAAATTAATTTAAATGTCAGGAAAAGATTTTTGAAAGTATATGTTTGGAGTGTCGCTTTATATGGAAGTGAAACTTGGACGATCGGAGTATCTGAGAAGAAAAGATTAGAAGCTTTTGAAATGCGGTGCTATAGGAGAATGTTAAAAATCAGACGGGTGGATAAAGTGACAAATGAAGAGGTATTGCGGCAAATAGATGAAGAAAGAAGCATTTGGAAAAATATAGTTAAAAGAAGAGACAGACTTATAGGCCACATACTAAGGCATCCTGGAATAGTCGCTTTAATATTGGAAGGACAGGTAGAAGGGAAAAATTGTGTAGGCAGGCCACGTTTGGAATATGTAAAACAAATTGTTAGGGATGTAGGATGTAGAGGGTATACTGAAATGAAACGACTAGCACTAGATAGGGAATCTTGGAGAGCTGCATCAAACCGGTCAAATGACTGAAGACAAAAAAAAAAATACTACGTGGTTATGAAAAATGATAGAATGATTTAAGTACAATAAAATTTCCAAAGTTACAGAAAAAAATTTACTTATTAGAAATATAAGATAATTATTCTAATTAGCGGGAATTTTCCATCTTAATTGAATTTCAATACCATAACACTTTTTCACCAAAAATTTTCATATTTTATTTCTTTCTTATACAAACTAAAGAAATTATTGTGATCGCGAAAAATTTTGCTTTTCAGATTTCAACGGAAATATCCATTTTGACCATACCTGAATCCATTTTGACTAGTTTCGCCGTGACGTCTGTACGTACGTATGTATTTCGCATAACTCAAAAACAATTAGTCGTAGGATGATGAAATTTTGGATTTAGGACTGTTGTAATATCTAGTTGTGCACTTTCATTTTTGTTTGCAATCAACTGGACCAAAAGTGTCCAAAAAAAGCCCAAAATTCAAATGATTTGAATTTTGGACTTTTTCTTAACTGGAGTAATAAGTCCTTATTGAGAGCTTTTCAACGATATATCTATCATAAGTGGTTCTTATTTTCATCGGTTCTAGAATAATAGCCAAATAAAATTTTAATTAATAAAATATTTGGATCTTAGGGGACAATGGTTCGAATCCGATTTCATTTCCTGTTTTTTAAACTTGAATATATTGATTTATTAATAATTATTAAGCTCCGATGGAAAAGATATATGAAAAAAAATCAGAAGTTATTAAAGAAATAAAATTTTATGTACTTTTCATTTTAACTCAAACATGTTTACAGAGGTTAATAAATTAATAAATTTAAATTTAAAAAAAAAAAAAATATATATATATATATATATATATGTATATGAATTAAGTTTTTTTAAATATGGAAAAGTTGGTATATAATATAATTTATATATAAATAAATGAAATTTAACCTTACCAACAAATCGTCCGCGTTCTCTTTTGTAGCACTTTCGGTCATTCGACCATCCTCAGGAAAAGTTATTTTTCAATTTCAGATAATTAAAATTAAATTAAGTAGAATGGAAATTTATAAGATGTTTAAATCACAAAAACTAGTCGTCATAGTATAAAGTTTAGTCATGTCTTTTATGTAAGAAGGATATTTAATAATATTTCGTTTATTAATTTTTTTTAAATGTAATAATATACGGTACAACAAGTAAACATAAACAAAAAGTAAATATAAGTACAAGTAACTTGATCAAGATGGCCTCCGTGGCGTGAGTGGTAGGCCTTTCACCCGGAGATCCTGGGTTCGAATCCCGGCCAGGAGTGGCATTTTCACACACGCTACAAACATTCATCTCATCCTCTGCGGAAAAAACTCGTTTAATTGCGGACTCGGAGGTTAAAAAAAAGTAACCCGATCGAAAGGTTCCATTGTCATTTTTTACCATAATAGGTAAACGTACTTTTGGTGTAAGAGTATCTCTTTGTTTAAGCAGAGAAAAATAGGTATGAACTCAGGTTAAAACCAAATAAAGTATAATTTTTTCTTACATTATTGTTCAAAATTTCCGCTAACAACCTAAAAACACATTTCCAGTTACAGATGGGATAACATTTTCTAACATTCTTTGGTTGTTTTTGATTTTTTCAATCCCCCACCTTGATTTTTTGTAAAAGTACATTTGCATTTTCTGATTTTTATGTATACTATAACGCTTTCATTTATCCCCGCAAAAAGAAATCAAAGGGATTCATATCAGGTGAATTAACTAATCATAGTTGAAGTCCATCTTCACCGACTCAACGATTAGGAAATGTTTCATTCAGATAATGCAAAATAGAACCAAAAAAAATGGGTTGGTGTACCATCGTGTTCGGAATACATTTCAGTTATTGTACTAAGTGGAACATCTAAATATTTAGATAACTATTTGGTTACCGAGTTTTCCAAATTTGTTTTTATCTCAAATTATATTTACTATCGATTTCGTATATTAGAAACTATAAGTAAATTTCATGACAATAATTAAGTTCTCTTGAAACACCTTAATTAAATAAATTGTGAACATAGTAAATCAAAGGTAGCATTAATAAAGTCGAACCAGTAATAAACAAGAAAACATAATAACATCCATATTCTAATCAATGGTGGGAAAGGGTCGAATTTTGAAGAAAAATAGTAGAGTTTAGGGAAGTACACGGGGTTTTAAGATAGGGCAAGTATAACCTTTTTATATGCGACTAGACAAAATTTTCGGTAACTTGACAAAAAGTTGGTGAAAATCGGTTTTTTAATTTTAAAAGTAAACTTCCTAGGCGAAAATATTCTCAATAAATGTTATGAAGAATTGCAGTACTTATAATTTAAGCCCTTAAAAATTGAATTTCGTTAATTAGTTACTGTAAAAACCCCGAAAAATTGTTAAAAATGGACTTTTTTTGCAAAGCCAATATTTATATCAAAAATAACTTTTTTAAATATTTTTATTGGTTTAAAAGATAGCTCTTGAAATTATGAATTTAATGAGTGATTACACCAAAACAAATTGATTTATTCGTTGTTGAAATATTGTAATTTATTTATAAAAAAAACTCTTTAGGCAACTGTAATTATTTTGGTTTGTAAATATTTTTTCATGTCCATCTCAAGCGCAGTCTATTCTTCAAGATTTTTACTTTCAACTAGTGAAAAGTTTTAGACCAAAAATTCATGTAAAACATGTTTAAACTTCATCGAAAAGATGAGCGAAAAATAGATCCTTCTCGTCTGGTAGTCGTAGAGGGGAAGCGGTTCGCGGTAGTAGCGCGCGAATAAAGCTGAATTCATAACTTCAAATCGGCAAAACGCGATAAAATCACTCGTCTCGGCAAATTTTGTCCAGTTAGAGAAAATTTTGTCCACTGGCATATAAAAAAGTTATACTTATCCTAATCCACAATCTCCTAATAATCTCTGCCTGGTAGCTGATGAGCTATGCGTCTGCAGGGAGGTCAAGTGAAATGAACACCTTATGTTTAACTGCCTAGCTCTTGAGAGTGGACAGAGAACGGGCCACCCTGGAACTTAGAGGTCAAGGGGAAAATTGGCCACTCATAAGCGGCGAGTCAATGAGGCGAGAGCCACATTATCGGACCGTATGGGAGTTCCTTGATGCGGTTGCTTTGTTCAACCGACATTATTAATTTACTTACGTGAAAAGACTCCTACCACGCTGCTGTGGGCAACTAACGTGGAGATGTATGACTGACCACTAGCCTATTAGGGCTCCAAGCGCTTTAATATGGTAGACAGGTACTTTCTGACATTCAGCGACCTAGGCGTGGCAGCGAATTGCTATCTAAACAAAATAAATTTTAGTTTACGGATGACATATTTTTAGTAGTTGAAGGGGTGCGCGTATCCATTTTAGCAAATATATTACGACAAGTGAGCGGTTGGGACACGTAATCTGGTGGTGTATGGCATCGCGCTTAATCCGCTCACGTTATTTAGGAGCTATTTAGGATACTGGTCGCTAAACTGTTCTAGGCTCAGTAGCCGTTTGTAGCATATACATTTGGTCGTATGCTTTAGGGCCGAATGAGGTGGTGGCGGGAGAAAAACTAAGCAAACCAATTTCACTTCGATTTTAGTTTTATTTTCAATTTTTCTTTCAGTTTTTAATCGTTTCTCTTGTTTATTAATCCTTAGACTGTTTTTATTTTGTGTTAAGCTGAAAGTCTGTAAACTTTGAGAAGCTTCGATGAAACCTTCCCTACATCTGATTAATCATATTTACTTAAGATTTCTTTTAATATTGTCACCGATTTTAAAATTTTACTTTGAGAGAGGTTGATCGGTTAAAAAACTATACAAACATTATGGAAAATCGAACTAATCTATCTCTAATAGCGTGAAAAATCTGAACTAGAATTTTCATTCAAAAATAAAAACTTTAAACTAACATTTTAGCAGAAAATTAGTGAAAATTAACGACAGTACACCATAGACTAAAAACAATTATAAAATCAATTTATTTGTTCAAAAATGTTCAAACAATAAAAAATAGTCGCATTTTACCAATTTAAATGTTTTCGATGTATTCATTTCATTGTATTAAAAAATATAATTTCGAAATAAATTAACGAAAACTGAAACCTCTATGTATATAAAATTTTGTCTTACGTTCGTAATGTACAAGCATATTAGTTAGTTATATTATGAAAATAGTATGAATGACTCTCTTGTAAACAGTTCTCTCCCCCCCTCTACCATGTTGTTTTCATTCTAATTTTTCTCCCACTCGCACCAGATAGACCAAAAATACACATTTTGGTATATGAACATGGAAGGCCGCCTGTAGCGATAACATAACGTCAGTGACATTTCTTTTCTCAGTTTCAAGTTTCTGACGACCCCCTGATGAGACGCTGGAGTCTTTCCAACGCGCAAATCAACCGAATGAACTGAACCAGTGAGAAGTGAGTGAGTACCATTTACTGTATAGTGTTTTCTGTATATGCTATATACATATACTAGAGTTTGAGTCTGGTGGAGTCTGGTCTGGAAGATGTAGACTGTAGACACTGCCTTCTTCATAATCGTCTTCTCTTTTTGCTTCTTCTTTTTTCCCCCTATAAAGACTCTCTTACCATTTGTTCTACAGCTTCTGATTTTATTACATTATGAGTTAGACGTTAGGCACACCCTTTTATTAAAACAAATTCAAAAGTACACATATTGCCTCGTTTTCTGTATATGTGTGTGTATTTGTGAGTTTGTTTATGCATATAATATATATATAACTCATAACGAAGGAATGGAAAGAGATAGAAGTATACAGGCATAGAAATGGGAAAAATAATATAAAAAAAAAAAAAAAACAATCTCGAACAAAATATCAAACTAGCTGTTTATCGTTGTTGTTACCGTTCTTTATCAACATTTATTTCTATTTTTTATTTTTGTTTTCTTCATTTACTTAGTAACTCTTTATACTCTTTTGTATTTTTTTGTTCGTAAATATTAAAAATATATTTCTACCATGTTTTAACATAATGTTATGTTCAAATATGTATTTTTTAAATATATATATAATTTTTTTTATTTTTGTATTAATATTGGTTCGTATATTATAGAAATAATATATTTTTATGGTTATTTTATTCATCTTCAGTTTTTTTATTATTTATTTTTTAAATTTTTTGTATTTAAATTTTATTTCATATATAATTTTACAATAGATATAACTTTTATATCCTTCTAAAATTTTGTATTTAATTTCGCAACTTTAAGGTCTCCGAATTGAAAAAAAGGATGCAAAATATTAATTAAAAATTTAATTTCTTGGCCTCCAACTGAAATTTTATATTAGTATGATATCCATATTAGTTTGGATTTTTTTTTATTTGATTACGGTAGCTTAAATTATTAACAAAATTAATTCAAAATTTTTAAAATGATAGGTAATTTAAAGAACGCTCATTTCAAAGAGAATTAAAAGGTAGGATTTCACAAAACTTTAATCCTAAATTATCCCTTTTTTTCCTGTTTAGCCTTCGGGAATTACCGTTCAGGTATTATTTCAGAAGATGATATATATGAGTGTAAATGAAGTGTAGTCTTGTACATTCTCAGTTCGACCATTCCTGAGATGTGTGGTTAATTGAAATCCAACCACCAATGAACACCAATATCCACGATATATTCAAATCAATATTCAAATCCATATAAAAATATCTGGCTTTACTAGGACTTGAACGCTGTAACTCTCGACTTCCAAATTAGCTGATTTGGGAAGACGCGTTAACCACTTGACCAACCCGGTGGGTTTAAATTATCCCTTAGCTGTAAGAAACGTTATCAACAATAACAATCTACGTATGCCAGGCTTACGAAGTTTCTCAATATCTTTTTTAATAAACAAAATACTACAGTTCCATATCAGTTTGCCAAACCGATCGAAACGTGGATGATATTTATTCTACACGAAACTTTCTCCACAACAACTGGTTGTATAGTTAACATCATTACTCTCACGGAAAGTAGTCCTGACTGCTTTATATGCAATAGATGCATAAGAAAGGATCTGAAAGGTACAGTAAAGCAAACAATTAATGAAATCCCTTCATTTTAAAACGATTATATTTAATAAATCGAATAAATTTAAAAAAAATTGTAAAACACGCCATTTAAAAGTATTTTTAACTACTGTATGCTGGTATTGCCGGATAAATTTTTTTGTGATTAATTCATCAAGAGCTTTTTAGTGAGAATATAGAATTTCGTACCGTATAAAAAATGCAATGTCTGACCATATTCGAACCTGGAACCTACCAGATAAAACGTTGAGATGTTACCACTCCATCACTAACGACAGATTTATTTTTTATATCCGCTTATATCTATTAAATACACTACTATGCAGAGAGCCACATTTTCTTGGAAAAAAAGCAGCTGTAGTTTTCCATTGCTTTCAGCTGCGCAGTACTCAGAGGAATGAGTGATGTTGATACGGCCGTTTAAGTCATTCTGACTCACGCCCCTAACAACTACTGAAAGAGCTGCTGCCCTCTTTCAGGAATCATTCCTTAGTCTGGCTCTCAACAGATACCTCTCCGATATGGTTGCACCTTCGGTCCAGCTACTTTGTATCCCTCAGCACTCAAGCCCCCTCACCAACGGCAAGGTCTCATGATTCATAGAGGAGCGATATAAAATGCCGAATAGCACAAACTAAACGAGCCTTCAGTAAGAAATATAATTTGTTTACATCAAAAATTAATTTAAATGTCAGGAAAAGATTTTTGAAAGTATATGTTTGGAGCGTCGCTTTATATGGAATTGAAACTTGGACGATCGGAGTATCTGAGAAGAAAAGATTAGAAGCTTTTGAAATGCGGTGCTATAGGAGAATATTAAAAATCAGACGGGTGGATAAAGTGACAAATAAAGAGGTATTGCGGCAAATAGATGAAGAAAAAAGGATTTGGAAAAATATAGTTAAAAGAAGAGACAGACTTATAGGCCACATACTAAGGCATCCTGGAATAGTCGCTTTAATATTGGAAGGACAGGTAGAAGGGAAAAATTGTGTTGGCAGGCCACGTTTGGAATATGTAAAACAAATTGTTAGGGATGTAGGATGTAGAGGGTATACTGAAATGAAACGACTAGCACTAGATAGGGAATCTTGGAGAGCTGCATCAAACCAGTCAAATGACTGGAGACAAAAAAAAAATCATTTAATAAAGTTATTGTACTACTGACCTAAAAAAAAAACTTGTTATTCGACACCGAATTTTGTGTTTTACGTAGGATATCATAAAAACTACTGGAGTTACAGTTCTAGAATCTGTTTTATTCTATTTCCCAGCTCAAATTATATAAGAAACCACCAACCTTACTCCTTAATTTGAGTCCCAAAAATTAGAGTAGAGCTTCTTTTTATTAGAGGTGCTGAAATCTGAATGATATCTTTCGCTACCCGAAACAAAGCGTGTATATATGAACGAATATTTTTCATTATTTTTACCAGTAGAACATGTCCTGAAAGTTGCTCCCTTTCTTGGTGGGACACTATTAAAATTAAGAATATAATCTATCGTACAAGTTTTTTCTCAAGCGATCATTTAAAATAATAATTTTACGATGGAAAGTTTTGTTTGTACTGAATTATTTTTTTAAAAGTTCCATCGATCTCCGAAATATCCGTGGCAAAATGATAATCTTTCAACCGGAAAATCCTAAGTTCGAATACCGGTCAGATATGTCATCTTTCCTTCCCTAAACAATAATTTCATCAATAAAAAAAAAACAGTATTATAGTTAAACAAATAGTTTCATAATTTTAATTTAATATAACTTATGGTAAATCATTTAATTTAAAAGAAGATATTTTGTGAATCAAAAAAAAAGAAAATAAATAATTCACAATAATTTTCACGGTGAAACAGCTGCATAACATATACGAATACATCCACGATTTTTCAAAACAGAAATTTTTCTTCGAATTAACTTGTATTTTCAAAATTAGTGATCATGTTTTTGTTTTTTTTACAAAAAAGATTATTTGGGAGCAAGATGACTTTATTTACATGGAACTCTAAGGACATTCCATCTTCAACTCTATACAAATACTGAAATCAGAAGACATTCTGTCAAATTAAAATTTTCATTCGATCATTTTCCTACTACATGAAGTTCTTTTATATTTTAATATAAGATTTTTTTTTCTACATACAACTTTACGCCTAAACATATTTATTTTGAACTAGTATTTTTTGTAAACCGATTATATACTAGATCTCAACGAAAGAGATGCGATGAACAAAATGTATTACAACATATTTTTCAAAACGCATTCATAATAGTATTTTTATTTTAATGAATTCATTGTACAATAAAAACAATGTTTCGTATTGAAATGGGATTCCTATAAGAAATTTCTGATGTGGACACTACATGACTTCCTTGTACGCCTATTAAATTACATATATTTTTTATTTTTATTTTTTTGTTATTATTGAATTATTATTTAACGTAATTTTTTTTACAATCAGAGGTTAATAATTATTAATAAATCAATATATTTAAATAAAAAAAGGAGATGAAGTCTGATTCTTACCGATATGCCTTCCCCTTGTAAAATGCAAATATTACATTAATTAAAATTTTACTTAGCTATGACTCTGAAAATAAAAACCACTTATGATATATCATTGAAATGCTCCCAATGAGGGCTTATACTGCAGTTAAGTAAAAGTCCAAAATTCAATTTTTTTTTGTATTTTGAGCTTTAGAAGTGCAGAACTAGATGTTACAACAACCCTAAATCCAAAATTTCAACATCCTACAGCCAATAGTTTTTGATTTACGCGATATACTACATAAGTACATGCAGACGTCACGCCGAAACTAGTAAAAATAGATTCAGGTATTGTCAGAATAGATATTTCCGTTAAAATATGAAAAGCGAAATTTTTCGCGATCACAATGCTTTTTTTACTTCGTACAAGGAGGTGAAGATGAAATCGAATCAGTAACCCAAATCGTTATTCGATTTATTTTCAATCGAAAACAAAGTGACTTTAACCATACTTAACCGGTCCACCGAAAAAGACTTCGGAATAAGTAATACTCTCATTTGTAAATAATTGGGTTACTTGGACACGTAAAGTTTTTATATTACAGTTTGTCTTTAGAATTCTTGAGTATAGCAATATTCGTTTAACAATATAACTTAAAAATTGTGGAAAATTTAGATTCAAATCATTCTAATATATGGCATCTAATCCGAACTGACACCGATTTTGTCACCTCTGCTAACTTCAGATCACATGACAGTTCGTGTGTACTCGCTTGGACCAATATTTTGTTGTTGCTGGTTTCTCCAGCTTCATTTAAAATGGACAGGATGCCGGGAAACCTGAGTTGCTTGAAAAAAACAAAATTTTTTTGTGAGGGCATTTTTAATGTAGAGCCTCAATTTTCTTGAAGTTAAAAAAGATACTCAAGCGGTTTTAATGGGAGAGCTCATCTAATCCGATTATGAATGAAATTCAAATGAAAAGATAAAAGTGAAAATTAGTAATTCATCATAAAAGAAAAACGTTTAGCAGAGTTGGATAAATTATATGTTCTAGATGCTTCAATTTCTTTCTGCGGACCGGTCAAGTACTATCAAAATTCTGTGTGTTTTCGATTGAAAATAAATCGAAGGTTACTTCCTGATCGATTCCTTTTTTTTCTATAGCGATACCATTTTAATTTTTTTGCATAGAGTTAAAGATGAATGTGGAATAAAAATTATCTTATACTGAAATACAAATAAAACTATTTAGAAAGAAAATAATAGAATGAAAGTTTAAGTTTCACAAAATGTGTTTTGATTTTTTTTTTTTTATAGAGTTGAAGTTAGAATTGCCCATAGATAAAGTCGTACTTGCTCCTAAGTAATTTTTTTTTTTTTTAAATAAGAATGATTACTAATTTTGAAAATAATTTCGTAGACAATTTCTGTTTTGGAAAAGCGTGGTTGTATTCGTGAACAGTGTTCAATATAATTACTAAACAAATCATGAAAAATACTTGACGGATTTTATATATATGTGCTTATTTATATAATTTTGAGGCCCAAAAATCTCCAAACTACTACATCAGCTTCATTGAAATTAAAATTTTTTTTTTTGTCTTCAGTCATTTGACTGGTTTAATACCGTTCTCCAAGATTCCCTATCTAGTGCTAGTCGTTTCATTTCGGTATACCCCCTAGATCCAACAATTTGCTTTACATATTCCAAACGTTGCCTGCCTAGACAATTTTTTTCCTTCTACCTGTCCTTCCAATATTAAAGCGACTATTCCAGGATGCCTTAGTATGTGGCCTATAAGTCTGTCTCTTCTTTTAACTATATTTTTCCAAATCCTTTTTTCTTCATCTATTTGCCGCAATACCTCTTCATTTGTCACTTTATCCACCCGTCTGATTTTTAACATTCTCCTATAGCACCGCATTTCAAAAGCTTCTAATATTTTCTTCTCAGATACTCCGATCGTCCAAGTTTCACTTCCATATAAAGCGACACTCCAAACATATACTTTCAAAAATTTTTTCCTGACGTTTAAATTAATTTTTGATGTTAACAAATTCAATTTCTGACTGAAGGCTCGTTTAGCTTGTGCTATTGGGCATTTTATATCGCTCCTGCTTCGTCCATCTTTAGTAATTCTACTTCCCAAATAACAAAATTTTCTACCTTCATAATCTTTTCTCCTCCTATTTTCACATTCATTGTTCCATCATTGTTATTTCTAATACATTTCATTACTTTTGTTTTGTATTTGTTTATTTTCATGCGATAGTTCTTGCGTAGCACTTCATCTATGCCGTTCATTGTTTCTTCTAAATCCTTTTTACTCTCGGCTAGAATTACTATATCATCAGCAAATCTTAGCATCTTTTTCTTTTCAGCTTGTACTGTTACTCCGAATCTAAATTGTTCTTTAACATCATTAACTGCTAGTTCCATGTAAAGATTAAAAAGTAACTGGGATAGGGAACATCCTTGTCGAACTCCCTTTCTTATTACGGCTTCTTTCTATGTTATTCAATTGTTACTGTTGCTGTTTGGTTCCTGTACATCTTAGCAATTGTTCTTCTATTACTGTATTTGAAACCTAATTTTTTTTAAATGCTGAATTATTTTATTCCAGTCTACGTTATCGAATGCCTTTTCTAGGTCTATAAACGCCAAGTATGTCGGTTTGTTTTTCTTTAATCTTCCTTCTACTATTAATCTGAGACCTAAAATTGCTTCCCTTGTCCCTATACTTTTCCTGAAACCAAATTTGTCTTCTCCTAACACTTCTTCCACTCTCCTCTCAATTCTTCTGTATAGAATTCTAGTTAAGATTTTTGATGCACGACTAGTTAAACTAATTGTTCTGTATTCTTCACATTTATCTGCCCCTGCTTTCTTTGGTATCATTACTATAACACTTTTTTTGAAGTCTGACGGAAATTCCGCTTTTTCATAAATATTACAAACCAGTTTGTATAATCTATCAATCGCTTCCTCACCTGCACTGCGCAGTAATTCTACAGGTATTCCGTCTATTCCAGGAGCCTTTCTGCCATTTAAATCTTTTAATGCTCTCTTAAATTCAGATCTCAGTATTGTTTCTCCCATTTCATCCTCCTCAACTTCCTCTTTTTCCTCTATAACATCATTTTCTAATTCATTTCCTCCGTAAAACTCTTCAATATATTCCACCCATCTATCGACTTTACCTTTCGATAATACAGTTAATAATACTAATAATAGTAATAATAATAATAATATAAATAGCAAAAACAAAACTGATGTGCTACATTCCGAACTGAATAATAATTTAATTATTTATCATTGTCAACCTACCATACTGACTGAACGAGATATATATATATATATATATATATATATACTATTAATTTAATATAAATTTCCATTGTTATTTTATATTAACAATAAAATACCATTATATCAATACTATTCTCTTATCAATAGGTTAACCTACTTAGTTTAAAATTATTACTAAAAGTGAAACGGGTTGGATGGATGAAGAATAAAAAAGAAATAATAACAAAATGACAACAAAGAGTGCGCTTGCGTTTAAGAAGGTGAAAAATATAATAATAGATTATAATGATAGATTACAAGAACTAAAAGGAGACAAAAGAAATATAGAAAAACAAGGATAGATATACAATAAAAAGAAGGGATGGCGGTAGAATTAGTCGAGCGGGGAAAAAAAATAATATATATGTAAGACATAACGACAAAACGCGTTGAAGAATTACTACAAACCAACGGGAATTACACACAACCGACCATCCAAATGACCCACCCTATCAAAAAATATATTTCTCTTTTTGTTTCCTCCCCCACACTTCCATAACCACTTAAATCGAAAAAAAGCCGCACCCCTCCTTCACCACCCGCTTTAGTATAGTCTACCAACTGACAAGCAGATGGATAAGATGTATGCCCGTCGACCAAACTGAAACCTCAAATTGTTGATGTTCATCATAGAAAAGAAAGAAACTAATGTTATTAATCGAATTATTGTTTGTTTGGATGTATACTACATATATATATTACATTTAGAATGGGATGAGATGAGATACTATGGATAGGAAAAAAGAGTATTGGGGATGTCCTAAAACAAAATTGATGAAGTTGCATGCGCGATTTGATTATACCAGAGAGATGTTGGTCGTTTAAATTGTATTTTCAAGATTAAAAACTTGGTTTTTTTTTTCATTATGTTTAGAATTTAATAACAATAAATTATTGTTTTTAAATAGATGAAAAAAACATATACACATAACTCACATATATATATATATATATATATATATATATTTCGTCAAGAAAATAAAATCAATCTTTAATTGATTGTAGATTGTCTTTTATTTTTTTATTTCTATACAAGTAAATCATAATTTTCTTTATATGTGTGCCCTAATAACTCAAATACCGCATAACCGATTTTGCTGAAAATTTAACTATTTATTATTTGTCCCAGGTGTGATTATTTATTATCTTATAAGTTGTTTTATATTAGATTACATGTTTAAATAGCAATCCAACCAAATATTGTTCACACAATAATTGTTTGAGTAAGTCAACAATCAATATAGACGACACATCTCGATATATATATATATATAACGACATTAAATTTAGTATAAAATTTGAAAAAAAGTTTTACAGTAAACGTATTGATTTCAGTCATAATCAAATCATAAACCAGTTGGTTAAATATAAGTAGAAAACGTTTTTTTAAATATCCAAAAACATTAAAATTTTGACATTTTACAGATAAACAGTTTCAAAAATTACGACAAAATTAATAAAAAGCAATTTTTTAAAAACATTGAACAAATATTTAGTTCGTGTAATATTTTTTGTATTAGATAATCCTCATTAGCGTAATTAATTATTATTTGTACTGGAAAACTAATTTATTTAAATTTGTGACATCTTTACTTTCGACCATTTTCACATGATTTTATTGAGAATTAAATCTATATATATAAAAATCAATGTTTGTTTGTCTGTCTGTTCCAACTTAACTGGAGATCTACCGGACAGATTTGTCTAAACTTTTGCACACTTTGAAGCCCTGCGGTGATAATAGGCTAATTTTTTTGGACCTCCGACATAACGAAACTTTAAAAACGAAATTTAAAACACGAATTATCGAATGCCTTTTCTAGGTCGATAAACGCCAAGTATATTGGCGTTTATAGACGCCAATGACTTTTACGAATCGCCTCCAATGTTGGAGAATAACATATATTTAACGTTAATTAGACGAGGTTAGGGAGAACAGGTTATATTTGACTTAAATTTAAACTTCCTTTTTTTACTAGGGTTTTGCGTAATATATTTACCTTAGAGATTGGTATGGTGGTTGATTTTTTTAAATTTTTAACTATCGTTTCGATCCCCACCAAATGTTATCTGTGTTCGAAATATCGGTGTATATCGGTGAAGATCCCAATAAGCAAATATTTCGGTCTTTCACCGACGTATTTCGAATGTGTCGACATTTACCGAAGAATATTGACAATCTGAAATTTCGGTCTTTCACGGTAACATATATACCATTATATTGTTAGAAAAAAAAATTATGAAAGTAGAAAAAAAATCGGAATAATTCATATCACAATGGAAGGTTTATTTTTTTCTTCAGATTTATTCATGGCTGTAAATGTAAATAAATATAATGATTATTAATATATCGTTTGAGTAAATCGATAATGAATTATTATTTGAAAACAGTGAATGTGACTTTTTGGCGAAACAACAAATTTTCGGTTCCCCAAAATTTAATTTTGGGCCCCCAGAAAGAAAAATAACTTGTATTTGTTTATAGTTTTATTAGAATAAAATAGTAATTTCATAAAAGGTAGAAAATATTTATAAAAAGATAGAGTTATACAAAATATCTCCTAAATAAAATATACTTCTAAAAACTATAGCGTAAAGTGTATCGACAGAATTATTAATAAAAATTAAACTATTTCTAGTTGTTTTAAAAGGTGAAATTTCTTCGAAAATTTAAATTTTCAAAATCTATATATATAAAAATCAATGTTGTTTGTCTGTCTGTTCCAACTTAACTCGAGATCTACCGGACAGATTTGTCTAAAAGTTTGCACACCTACACTTTGAAGCCCTGCGGTGAACATAGGCTAATTATTTTGGACTCCGACATAACAAAACTTTAAAAACGAAATTTAAAACACTTTATTTGTTCCTTAAAGCTTATTTAATTTTTAAAATGACTTTGATTTTCAAGAAAAATTTAATTTTTAGCTAACATTTTCGAAAAGGGATGAAATTTTAACGTACAGTTATTCCTAAGTTCAATTGATTTAGCGCACAAGCATATGTAATTTTTACGATTCATTCATTTACAATTTTTTACAGCTTTTGTTTATCATGTGTGTGTTACTAATTTAAAGTGTGTAAAAATTATCTACCAAAAATTTTTCCAGTTGTTATATGGGAGTTATTTTTTGAGGGGCAGCCTTCATGTTGGTAAATTAAAAAAAAAAAATGGATTTTCTGTTATCAGATAACGTATCTAAATTGCATGAAATTTTTTCTAAAAATATTTAGTTCTTATTTTTTTTTTTTGTATTCAGTCAGTTTGATGCAGGTTTGATGCAGCTCTACAAGATTCCCTATCTAGTGCTAGTCGTTTCATTTCAGTATACCCTCTATATCCTACATCCCTAACAATTTGTTTTACATATTCCAAACGTGGCCTGCCTACACAATTTTTCCCTTCTACCTGTCCTTCCAATATTAAAGCGACTATTCCAGGATGCCTTAGTATGTGGCCTATAATTCTATCTCTTTTTTTAACTATATTTTTTCAAATGCTTCTTTCATCATCTATTTGCCGCAATACCTCTTCATTTGTCACTTTATCCACCCATCTGATTTTTCACATTCTCCTATAGCACCGCATTTCAAAAGCTTCTAATCTTTTCTTCTCAGATACTCCGAACGTCCAAGTTTCACTTCCATATAAAGCGACACTCCAAACATATACTTTCAAAAATCTTTTCCTGACATTTAAATTAATTTTTGATGTAAACAAATTATATTTCTTACTGAAGGCTCGTTTCGCTTGTGCTATTCGGCATTTTATATCGCTCCTGCTTCCTCCATCTTTAGTAATTCTACTTCCCAAATAACAAAATTCTTCTACCTCCATAATCTTTTCTCCTCCTATTTTCACTTTCAGTGGTCCATCTTTGTTATTTCTACTACATTTCATTACATTTGTTTTGTTCTTGTTTATTTTCATGCGGTAGTTCTTGCTTAGGACTTCATCCAAGCCGTTCATTGTTTCTTCTAAATCCTTTTTACTCTCGGCTAGAATTACTATATCATTACTCCAATTTAGTTCTTAAATTGGAATTTAGTTCTTAAAAATTTTCCAGTTGAAAAAACAACTTTGGAAAACCAAAGCGCCGATCGAAGCGAGGCCTGGCTGGGAGGTCCGGCAAAGCCGTGCCGAGCGGCTAGTAATTTATAAAAAAATCAAATGTGTACACCACATGACTTCCTTGTACTCTCCTATTAAATTATATATACACATGTTTTTAAAATGAAAAGTACATAAAATTTTATTTCATTAATATTTTTTAATTGTTATTATTGAATTTTTATTTATCGTAATTTCTTTTACAATCACAGGTTAATAATTCTTAAAAAATCAATATATGTAAATTAAAAACAAAAGTTAACAAAAAAAGGAGATGATGTCTGATTCGAACCGATGTGCCTTTCCCTAAGATCCAAATATTTAATTAATTAAAATTTTATTGGGTTATATTTCGGGAATCAATGAATAAAAGTATCATTTATGATATCTCATTGTAAAGCTCTCAATGAGAGCTTAATACTGGAATCAAGAAAGAGTCAAGATTTTTTTGAACACTTTTGGTTCAGTCAAATGTAATCAAAAGGGGAGGTGCACAATTAGATGTTACAACAGTCCTAAATCCAAAATTTCAACATCCTATGGTAATAATTTTTAAGTTATGCGATATACATATGTACGTACGTACGTACGTATAGACATCTCGCCGTAACTAGTCAAAATAGATTCAGAGATGGTCAAAATGGATATTTCCGTTGAAATCTGAAAACCGAAATATTTCGCGATCACAATACTTTCTTTACTTCCTACAAGGAAGTAAAATTAAAATAAAAACCGATTTCAACAAATAGTAGCACTAAAGTGTTTCAACTATTTATAATTTTATTTATTAACTAGATTAAAAAGTATTTACGACAAAACGCTATTTTAATATTGATAACAGTCAACACAAATTACATATAAATTTATCTAAATTTAGTACCTAAACAGACCGCTAGGCGGCTAAACGGGATTCCCACATGTAAAATGTAATCTCAAAAAAATATAAGAGAGAGCGTCTCACGATCATTCGTCATCTTGAGTTCCCTAAGGTATATATACTTGGTGATAACATACGTATCTAAGCATCTATAAAATATTCTTATGTCATATTTTTGTAGATCTCGTTTTATTGTAGTAAAACGTATGTTACCATTTTTACATTATTTGAAGTAGGATTTTTTTTATGTAGATCAAAGGTTTTTTTTTTGTTTAACTTTGGTTGGCTGACAACGACCTCAAAAATTGTTATTTGCTGTAAATTATTTTACTTTAGTTAATAAATAAAAATATAATTATTTGTAACTTTTTAGTACTATTATTTGTTAATGTCGGTTTTTATTTTTTGTTTTTTTATACATTATTCTATTTCACAATTTTTAGTGGTATCTAGTTCCTTTTTTTTTAACCTCCGGGATCACCGTTAGGGTATTGCTTCAAAGGATGATATGAATGATTTGTAGCGTGTGTAAAAATGCAATGTCTCATCGGGACTCAAACCCGGGACCTCCGGATGAAAGGCTGAGACGCTATCACTCGCGCCACGGAGGCCGGCGGTTATCTAATACCTATAAATATATATATATATATATATATATATATATATATATATATATATATATATATACATATATAATACGTTTAATATATTACGTATATATTTTAATAATATATACAGAGTGATTCAAAAATATACGGCAATCTTACGAGAGCTGATGATATAGATAAAAATAAAAAAAAAAGTTCATATAAATGTACGCAAATTTTATAAAAAAAAATCGAGAGAAAAAATAATTCTTTTTTAAAATTTTACATACAATAGCATTGGTCGGAAATCGATTAATGTGTTATTATTAACGAAAAAATAGCAATAACTATAAAAAAAAGCCAAATCTTTTTTGGAAATTTTTTCGAGTACTTATATTATACATAGGACCATCAGATTTTGCACCAAAGATCCTTTTATTATGATAAAGCAACACGTTTAATTTCATCAATAAATTCGGTCAGACAGGTTTTGCACCATAAATTTGCAATCCAGATTCAAACAAAAAATGCGATTATTCTAAATCGTGGAAAGCCTGAAATAAACTCTTTAGATATTTGAAAATTTAATCACGTGTAAAAGATCACTCAAACTTTCAAGTGCATTTTGAACAATTTAAATCGGTTAAGTAGAAGAGCGTAGAGAACTTTTCAAACATACTTGCAATTTTAACAAAAGAATATTATTGTTTTCTACCTCCTTGTACGAAGTATAGAAAGTATTGTGATCGCGAAAATTTTCAGGTTTCAGATTTAACGTATTTCACGACAGCATGACGTATGTATCTCGCATAACTCAAAAAACGATTAGTCGTAGGATGTTGAAATTTCCGATTTAGGACTGTTGTAACATCTAGCTGTGCACCTCCTATTTTGATTACAATTGATTCGACCAAAAGTGTCCAAAAAAGCCCAAAATTCAAGAAAACTTTATATTTGGACTTTTTCTTAACTACAATAAACAGCCCTCATTGAGAGCTTTTCAACGATATATCATAAGTGGTACTTATTTTCATTGGTTCCAGAGTTGTAGCCAAATAAAATTTTAATTAATGAAATATTAAAAATAAAATAAATAAATAAAATAAAATTTATTAATTTTTGTATTATTTTTTTTAGAGTAGCTTTTATTTTTATTATTACTAGTTATTTTACAATAACAAATTGTTAACTAATTTGTTTACATCAAAAATTAATTTAAATGTCAGGAAAAGATTTTTGAAAATATATGTTTGGAGGGTAGCTTTATATGGAAGTGAAACTTGGACGATCGGGATACCTGAGAAGAAAAGATTAGAAGCTTTTGAAATGTAGTGCTATAGGAGAATGTTAAAAATCAGATGGGTGGATAAAGTGACAAATGAAGAGGTATTGCGGCAAATAGATGATGAAAGAAGCATTTGGAAAAATATAGTTAAAAAAAAAAGATAGAATTATAGGCCACATACTAAGGCATCCTGGAATAGTCGCTTTAATATTGGAAAGACAGGTAGAAGGGAAAAATTGTGTAGGCAGGCCACGTTTGGAATTTGTAAAACAAATTGTTAGGGATGTAGGATGTAGAGGGTATACTGATATGAAACGACTAGCACTAGATAGCTAATCTTGGAGAGCTGCATCAAACCAGTCAAATGACTGAAGACAAAAAAAATAATCTAAAATTGTACAATAGGATTTCTCAAATTATAGAAGTCATGCTTGTAATTCCATTATTATTGTTAATTTTTTTTATATTTTTTATTTGTCTGTTCTGATGTAAATTATTAATTACTAGTTTTAATTTTTTTTTAAACTCTAGTTTTAATTGTGCATTACCTCATTAATAATTTTTATGTGTCATAGTCACCTTGACACAGGCAATGCCTAAAAAAGGTATCTAGTTCTTTTAAACCATTTAACATTAATTTTAATGTACATGTTTAATTTTAATTTTTGCTTTTTTTATTTCGTTTATTTTTTATATATTAAGTGCCTAATAAAGTTTATTGTTTGTATAAAAATGTTATGTACTGTTCATTGTAATGGATGAAAGAATAAAAATCATTTGATTTGATGTTTATCTGTAATTTTGTATATATGCAAAGATAATAATAATAATATTAATAATACTAATAATAATAATAATTTATTTATTTGTTTGTATTTTTTGTGCAATAGGACAGCTAACTATAGCCTTTGTGTATTACACAATAGTACATAAAAAAAAATATCTATATACATTAAATATAAATTAAAAATACAAATTTAATCATTAGTTCATAATAATTATTAGTCATTGGTTCATAATCATAGCTCATATAATTATTAGTTCATAAAAATAAGAGTAATACTGGTGTTTTAATTATGTTACACAATTATATTATTATATGTCTTTGCATAAATACAAGATTACAGATAAACGTGTATACATAATACAAAATACACATAATTCAGGAAACAAAATTAAATAATATAGTTTAATTACAATAATAACATTAGTTATAAATTCAAAAATTTACATCTTATCTCCATCATCCAATTACATTTAATTTGACTTTCAGTTACTTATTCAGCACTGTCAATATATATATATATATATATATATATATATATATATATATATTATACATACACATATACATATATACATACATACATACATACATACATATAAATGTGCAGGTAAAATAGACACAAAAAAAATGTACGTCATTGTTATACAATATAATTAATAAAATATTTATTTATTTATTAATAGAAAACTGTTTTAATTTTATAAGTTAACTACGGTCAAGCAGAAGAGGGTTAGTGAAGTTCTGTAGTAATCCAGTATTATGGGTTTTTATACTTTTAATATCTATATTATATCGGAGTAAAACCTACTCGGTTCAAAAACAAAATTCTTCCTCGGTTGAAAAAAGTCTATTTTATCATATTTTTTTTACAGCAGTTAAAGCCCATCTCTCTGTGGGTGAGATAAGTTGTGTAGAGTATGCAAGAGGACAAAAGTTTCGAATATTGCGTCCGGGT